>NC_090266.1:1175892762-1176192762 GCF_040414725.1 Anabrus simplex
TTGAAATTTGCTAGTAACTGTAAAATTCCTTTGCTTAGGTGTAGTTCTGCATCATGTTCATCTGTCTCGCCTACCCAGGATGAGATGTTGTTAGACCTTAGACATCTACCTGAGGAGCAGGCTGATAGTATTCGTAAGTTGTGTCAGTCATTTTCTGATACTCTTGGTGTTACTGACCTTATTGAAAAATATATTGAGGTTACGGATTCGATCCCCGCTAGGTTTCTACCTTATAGGCTATCTCCGCCTAAAATGAAGGTCCTCAAGGAGATCATCGATCAAATGTTAAAGGGTGGTATTATTCGACCTTCTAAGTCGGCATATTCATCGCCTATTTTCCTGGTTCACGAGTCTCATAAGATCACTCCTGCTTCTCTGATGTTTAAATTTGTGCCTAACACGCCGCACTCTAACCTTGGTCTCTTAATGATATTCTTCCAGAGACAATAGATCCTGATAATATCAGAGATCTATGGAAGAAGGCTAAGGCCAATCATAAGGTTTCTCATGAAAAGGTTAGGGAAAGATATGATCATGGACGGAGGCCCACCAATTTAAAAGGAGGAGATCAAGTCATGGTCAGAAACTTTGTTCCCGCGGGCAAGCTTGCCCCCAGATTTCATGGGCCATGCATCATTTTGGATTTTTTGACACCGCTTACCTTATTAGTGAGCAATCCAGCCACGGAGAGGATCTTTAGAGTTCACCTGTCTCAAGTGAAGCCATCAACATTTAGCAGCAGTTCGAAGGTTATATTTTTTGGGTGGCCTTCTGCCCCAAATTATTGTATTTTGTTATATATATATATACTGCATGTACGATCTTCCCCTCTTGTTTTCCTGCTGTCCATTCATGAGTGGCCATTACCAAGCCCCTGCCTCCTGCATATCCACGTCATTGGCAAAAGCCTCCCAAGCCGCACGCCCCACAGCATCACCAATAAAGATCGTACTCTCTATTCTCAAGTTACCAACAACGCTTTTCTGTCGCCGAGACCTTACTGTTTCAGTGCCCCCGCAGTCGTTCGTTGCCGTACCACCACTGAAGTGGGGTACGGGCCTCTCCACTCCCGTGAAGTCAACTTGTGTACGGCGTGCCGTAGTCCATCTCCCGGCAAAGGCTGAATTGCGGCGCCCCTACCGCCAACTAATCGAGGGACTGTAGATACACTTCTGATCTGCGGTGTCCTTCACCACGACTACACCTCTCATAGTAATGGGAGAGGTGTATCTGAGGGTACTTGAGGGGTCCGGGCGACCTCAACTGGATATCGGCAGCAGCGTCTGGACTTGCCGTCAAAAATATTCTCCTGTACTTTACCTTCTATGACTACAAAGACACTCTAAAGCTGAAGTTTAACAAGTTTCTACCCATCAAAAAAACTTAGAAAATTTTTGCTTCAAAGTAAAATAATAATTTTTTTCCAAATTCTTTTGTGTCACCCCTTGGAAGGACATTTGGGGGGTGAGAGGTCTGTACTGGGAGGTACACCCCTAAGCCGCGCATTTAAATCTTGCGCCAAAAAAAACTCCTCTACAGGAGAAACAGTGAACTTGAAACTAGACCTACTTAAACCTTTACTCAGAAGATGCCACTACAGTAATTTGACGTAATTTTGTTATTGTGATGTTTCCAGTACTGTGTGAATTTCTGCTTGTTTTGTTAGCCCTTCATCAAGAAGTTCGGACTTTCTTCAACAGATGTCACTACAAGAACTATGATCATGCACCCTGGTGCGAAGTGAAGGTTTTGCATTCATACGTTTTTTTCTAATTGATGTTCATTTATTTTTGGGTTGGCAATATTTATCTTTTCCTTCCACCAGTTTTGAATCCAGCCAATCCCTAATTTTGGTAATTAATTTCCAACCAATCCCGTATTTCTTCTTCGACTTTGAGTGTAACTTTTGAATTGACCAATAAAATTAAGAGGGTGGGGCTGGTTTATTCGTGAAAGGTCTCGAACTTTCCCCGAGAGTTTATAAACTGCGGATTTTCTCGTCTCTTGGCCAATTGATCGTCATTTAACTTAGTGTGTGTGTCAAGCAGGAGGCGGGAGGCGAATCTTTCATCAGACAGCTGTACAACGACAAGGTATGGCCACTTAACATCTTTATCTCTTGCTAGCTCTGCATTTTAACCCGAGGGAAAGTTTTGAAACTTTAACTATGTAACCAACTTCTCTAAAATGTAAATCTCCTTTCGGCTCATGTAAATACTTCATAAAATCTTTAACTGTAAATCGCGGATAGAGAGTGATGTACCCTCTCGAGCTCCCCTTCATATTGGTTTGAGGTTACTACGTTTTGTAACTGGTTTTCTTCCTTTCGGTAATATCTTAATTTGTTCTTATACGAGTCACCTCCGTAGTTTGGGAATAGCCCCTATGTCATCGGGCTAGTGCCCTTTAGGGTTTAAGAATTCATTTGAAGGAGTGCAAGCTTTCGCCTTTCGGGCCATATAGTTAACCGTTTTTCCCGTTTACATGAAGGCCCCGTAGGTTGGGTAGTTAATACCCCTGTATTATAATTTGTCCTATTGTAAGTTGTGCCTTCAGAGGCCAGGATTTGTAATTTAGTGCTGCCTTGAATAGGCTTGGAAAACTGAGAGCCTGTTAGCTATTTTAAAAAGTTTTTTTAAGATTAAGGAATGCCTCTGGGAGGCTTGATATTGAAATTGACTGAGCAAGTGTTCCATGTATTAGGGGAGTTCTGCCCTTGCATTAAAATTGTACTCTTGGTAAAGTTGAGCTGAGAGCTCAGGAAATATAAAGCGAGGGGCTTGAAGCCCAGTACTTGTGGAATTCTCTGTATTGTATTTTCCTTGACTTGTTCCAAATTTGCTAATTGTAACTGTTATTTGTTGATTTTTTGAAATTCTAAAAAAAATATTTAACCTTTGTTAAAGTTTTAAATTAACTTTGATATTGGAGTTAGACCCATTCACCCCGGCACCTTCTTTCACCTCTGCTGGTCCACGGGTAAGCTCGTAACACGGTCAAATCGGATTTGTTTGACTTTCGATAGTAGCTGGTAATACGAGATGCAGTGTTCGAAATTCGACCGGTAAATGTATCGATAATCACATTATCTATTATCAACGTGCTTTTGTCACCTGTTCGACCTCAACTGCTACTACATTCAATCAGATGTTCCCAAACAAGTAGCAGGCTGTGAATTTAAATTAAACAATTTTAGTAACTGCATCGTGCTTCGTAGCAGTTGAAAGGCTTTGTTTGTGTGCGTGTGTAACATTGGTGGTAGTTCTGAAACTCGTGGAATTGTGTGTGGCGAATTTCTAAGCGATTTAGTAATGTACGTAATGAGTTCAACTAAGAAACAATATTATCAGTCTTTTCGTGAGGCATATTCTGCTTAATTTCCTTGTTTTATACGATCACGAAAGTGCTCCCAGTGTAAAGTGAAAACAGATGAGCACTCATCAAGATGTAACTTCGTGTATTTCATTTCAGGGTTGATCATAACGTATACAGTAAAACTTCGATGCATCTTTTTCAGGGGGTAGGGGGGAAAATGACAACGGATGTGAGAAAAACTATAAATGCGGGCAACATAAAAATAGGGGGAAAGCAAAATAATAAAATACTGGTACTGTATTGGGACATTTTTCGTTATGTAAATATATTATTATTTTTATTATTATAACAACAATAACAGTGCGTGGACTCCGGAGCCGGGTGCATGTCTTTCGAGTTGTCGCGTGATAAGCGATCTGCGCGCATATTAAAATGCGGTCCTACCTAAGGTGAATTCTAATGTTTAATTGCGCAAACAGACAGTCCCGAACCATTGGAATTAACCAAGGAGACCCCTTGAACCAAAGGGCAACACGTGCTAACCATTTAGCTCCTACTATACACACCAAATCAAACCAAACCCCATGGCACTACAGCCCTTGAAGTGCCTTGGGCTACCAAGCGAGCGCTGCACAGCCCGAAGGCCTGCATATTACGAGGTGTTGTATGGTCAGCACGACGAATCCTCTCAGCCGTTATTCTTGGCTTTCTAGACCGGGGCCGCTATCTCACCGTCAGATAGCTCCCCAATTCTAATCACTTAGGCTGAGTGCACCTCGTAACAGCCCTCAGGTCCAGCTAAAAATCCCTGACCTGGCTGGCAATCGAACCCGGGACCTCCGGGTAAGAGGCAGGCACGCTACTCCTACACCACGGGGCCGGCTCATACTATACATAACGGTATCAAAATATTGCAACCATGATATAGGCCTACGATGTGAAAATAAAAAGCGTGACTTTTACGACGTTTCATTTCATTTTTCTTTACACATTTCGTAATAATTGAAAACCTTAACGTTCAGTTCTCTTATTGCAAATTAAATATATACAGTACATGGATATTACGGCGATAACCTGTATTTAGGAAAAGGTTCTGTAGACCCTTTGCGAACAATAGTTAGATACCCAACACGGCGCGGCTGCCGCAGCTCAGCTCAGACGATGTCACAGAGGTTAGAAATTCAATGCAGCGCATCTCGAATGATGTCACAGTGGCTTGAGCGAAGCTGCCGACTTAGGAACTAGTTACAAGCAAATACAGTAGAGACAATACACGACACTGAGCGAGATATCGAGGGACAGCTATTGGAGCTCACTCTAGCGGATAGACCTGAACGGTACTGATTCTGTCATAAGAGGACGTGCATTTTTGTGTGAAGTTTTTGGTGTTATTTATGCGTTCTCAGTGAGTTGACATAATTAAATAGTAGCGTGTGTCATTCCTTGATATCTCCTCTCAACATGAGGGGAAAGGTATGTGCTGTGTTTGGCTGCAGTAATTACGAAGTGGAGAAAAATTCGCGGTCGTTCTTCAGGTTCCTTCGTGACAAGAACATGTAAGTGATATTGTGATTGCATATATATTCTTCCAGTGACAGAGATTTTTATAGTACTTCATAATCTTCTGACCTGCTCGACCCATGTTTTAACGGGCTTAAAATATAATACGCATATTTTATTGTATAGTGCAGCAGTTAACCTTCAATACCGGTGTGTTGTTGTAGGTGTGATCTGTGGGTTTTGAAATGTCACAGAAGCGATTTGGTTAAAGTGTACAAGAAAGAAGGGACGTTACGCTTGTATAAGAATTATAAGATCTGTTCAGATCATTTCCAGGCCAGCGACTTTAAAAATCCTCGACTATACAGCCAAGGGTATGTTACATTTTTACTGTAATTGTATGGAAAATATTCCTCAAAGCATCACTATCGACAACATTTTCAAACTTTTCTTTCTTTTATCCCTCTTCTCAGATTAAAGCCGGGATTTTATAGATTTTCTTTCTGTTAGTAGGCTTTATGTTAAGAGGAAAATTGTCCAGCTATTAAATGTTAATTCATTGCATCATATGTGTAAGGAATGTGCCGATATTTTTATTGACAAATGTCTTAATGTGATGATACAATGTTTTTAAATGAGGAAAAAGACAAATCAAACCGTAAGATTTCAGGCAGGTATGCTAAAGCTAAAAAAACTAATGCATAAATGAAAGATCAAGCCATTTCACAGCAGTCCATTTCACACCTTGTTTATATGTCTAATTTCAGTCTTTAAATAATAACCTTTTAAATAATTCTTCATTCATTTATCCAGAATTGCTTTAGCAACTTCAAAGTTAATATCTCAATACCACTTTCTTTCTAGACGTAATTTATTTATCCATTTCCGTATATACATTTCCATTGATATTTGTATTTAGCGCGATTTGTTCAGGTCAAGTCACTAGGGGCGCCACCGTCGAATTGTCTCCCATTTTAGCAAGGCGAAATCCGTAAGTGTCGTGTATTGTCTCTACTGTATTTGTTACAAGCCTAGGCTGTGAGAAAAGATTATTGGTCTGGCTTGGTTAGGTCCGGCTTGTAACAAGATTAATGGGCAGAGGGCAACAAAGTGTTCAACGGGTCTCTAGCATCCCACACACTCCGCAAGGTGGCGAGATTAATCACCCTATGAGTAATTAAAACGAATCTGGCGCACTGCGCGATTTCTTTTTTTTTTTTCAACAAAGTTGGCAGCCCTAGCCAGCCTATAACAACACAAAATGGTGGAAAATTTGAGTTTTACGCTGTCTACGTTTTAATTCTTGTAAATAAGAATATTTCTAGGGGTCGGTTAGTGGGTCGAGAAGAAGCGTTAGCACCACGAGGCTCGTTGTGAGGTTGCACGTGAATAACCTGCGCACAGCACTCCAGCCTACAAGTATTCAGTGTCCAAATTAAACGTGCGTTACCTCGGTAACAGAAGTTTACTTCAAGCGGCCAAGTCTCGCAAAGCATCTTGCGGACCGAAAAGCAGCAAGTTTCTGCAAGTAGAGTATCTGCTTAAATATATGATTTTGTTATGCAACGTTGGATAAGCCATTTCTCACGAAATGCTGTATTTTTAAAAATGAGAAATAGCCACTGCACATGGAATCAGTGTGTCTGATTTGAAGGTTAGAAATGGACTTTCTCTTCGACGAAGAACAACATTTTGCCAAAAAATGACGAATGTTTTAACCATTTTCTTCGCTTTGGGATTGAGAAGCGTAAAGTGAAGGAATATTTGATCTCCCTTATAGGAACCGCAGGTCAGATGCCAAAGTCGAACAATCGATATGAAAGAAACATACATACATTATCATTATAGACTGTTATGCCTTTCAGCGTTCAGTCTGCAAGCCTCTGTGAATTTACTAAACGTCGCCACAATCCTCGATTTGCAACTAGTGTTGTGGCCTCATTTAGTTCTATACCTCTTATCTTTAAATCGTAAGAAACCGAGTCTAACCATCGTCGTCTTGGTCTACGTCTACTTCTCTTACCCTCCACAGCAGAGTCCATTATTCTCCTAGGTAACCTATCCTCCTCCATTCGCCTCACATGACCCCACCACCGAAGCCGGTTTATGCGTACAGCTTCATCCATCGAGTTCATTCCTAAATTAGCCTTTATTTCTTCATTCCGAGTGCCCTCCCGCCATTGTTCCCACCTATTTGTACCAGCAATCATTCTTGCTACTTTCATGTCTGTTACTTCTAACTTATGAATAAGATATCCTGAGTCCACCCAGCTTTCGCTCCCGTAAAGCAAAGTTGGTCTGAAAACAGACCGATGTAAAGATAGTTTCGTCTGGGAGGTGACTTCCTTCTTACAGAATACAGTCGATCGCAGCTGCGAGCTCACTGCATTAGCTTTACGGCACCTTGATTCAATCTCACTTACTATATTACCATTATGGGAGAACACACAACCTAAATACTTGAAATTATCGACCTGTTCTAGCTTTGTATCACCAATATGACATTCAATTCTGTTGAATTTCTTACCTACTGACATCAATTTAGTCTTCGAGAGGCTAATTTTCATACCATACTCATTGGACCTATTTTCAAGTTCCACGATATTAGACTGTAGGCTTTCGGCACAATCTGCCATTAAGACCAAGTCGTCAGCATAGGCCAGACTGCTTACTACATTTCCACCTAATTGAATCCCTCCCTGCCATTTTATACCTTTCAGCAGATGATCCATGTAAACTACAAACAGCAAAGGTGAAAGATTACAGCCTTGTCTAACCCCTGTAAGTACCCTGAACCAAGAACTCATTCTGCCATCAATTCTCACTGAAGCCCAATTGTCAACATAAATGCCTTTGATTGCTTTTAATAATCTGCCTTTAATTCCATAGTCCCCCAGTATGGCGAACATCTTTTCCCTCGGTACCCTGTCATATGCTTTCTCTAGATCTACGAAACATAAACACAACTGCCTATTCCTCTCGTAGCATTTTTTCAATTACCTGGCGCATACTGAAAATCTGATCCTGACAGCCTCTCTGTGGTCTGAAAGCACACTGGTTTTCATCCAACTTCCTTTCAACGACTGATCGCACCCTCCCTTCCAAGATGCCAGTGAATACTTTGCCTGGTATACTAATCCGTGAGATACCTCGATAGTTGTTGCAATCCTTCCTGTTCCCTTGCTTATAGATAGGGGCAATTACTGCTTTTGCCCAATCTGAAGGTACCTTACCAACACTCCACGCTAATTTTACTACTCTATGAAGCCATTTCATCCCTGCCTTCCCACTATACTTCACCATTTCAGGTCTAATTTCATCTATTCTTGCTGCTTTATGACAATGGAGTTTATTTACCATCCTTTCCACTTCCTCAAGCATAATTTCACCAACATCATTTTCCTCCTCCCCTTGAGCTTCGCTGTTCACAACACCACCAGGATGATTTCCTTTTACATTGAGAAGATGTTCAAAATATTCCCTCCACCTCTCCAGTGATTCCCTGGGATCTATTATGAGTTCACCTGAATTACTCAAAACACTGTTCATTTCCTTTTTCCCTCCCTTCCTAAGATTCTTTATTACTGTCCAGAATGGTTTCCCTGCTGCTTGACCTAGCCTTTCCAAGTTGTTACCAAAATCTTCCCATGACTTCTTCTTGGATTCAACAGTTATTTGTTTCGCTCTGTTTCTTTCATCTACATACAACTCCCTATCTGCCTCGGACCTTGTTTGGAGCCATTTCTTATAAGCCTTCTTTTTATGTTTACAAGCTCCTCTCACTTCATCATTCCACCAAGATGTTCGCCTTTTCCCGTCTTTACACACAGTTGTTCCGAGGCATTCTCTGGCTGTTTCTACTACAGCATCCCTATATGCCACCCATTCACTTTCTATATCCTGAACCTGCTTAATGTCTACTGTTCGAAACTTCTCACTAATCATATCCATGTACTTCCGTCTAATTTCCTCGTCCTGGAGATTTTCTACCCTTATTCGTTTGCAGACAGATTTAACTTTCTCTACCTTAGACCTAGAGATACTTAGTTCACTACAGATCAGATAGTGGTCTGTATCATCGAAAAATCCCCGGAAAACTCGTACATTCCTAACAGATTTCCTGAAATCGAAGTCTGTTAAGATATAGTCTATTATGGATCTGGTACCCCTAGCCTCCCACGTGTAGCGGTGAATAGCCTTATGCTTGAAGAATGTATTTGTAACAGCTAAACCCATACTAGCACAGAAGTCCAGCAAACGCTTCCCATTCCCATTAGCTTCCATATCTTCCCCACATTTACCAATCACCCTTTCGTATCCTTCAGTTCTATTCCCAACTCTCGCATTGAAATCCCCCATTAGCACTATTCTATCCTTGCTGTTTACCCTGACTACGATGTCACTCAATGCTTCATAAAACTTGTCAACTTCATCCTCATCTGCACCCTCACATGGTGAATACACGGACACAATTCTAGTCCTAATTCCTCCAACTGACAAATCTACCCACATCATTCGCTCATTTACGTGCCTAACAGAAACTATGTTGCGTGCAATGGTATTCCTGATAAAGAGCCCTACCCCAGACTCTGCCCTTCCCTTTCTAACACCCGTCAAGTACACTTTATAATCTCCTATCTCTTCCTCGTTATCTCCCCTTACCCGAATATCACTTACTCCTAGCACATCCAGATGCATCCTCTTTGCTGACTCAGCAAGTTCTACTTTCTTTCTTCCATAAGCCCCATTAATATTGATAGCTCCCCATCGAATTCCATTTCGTTCGCCAAGTTGTTTCCAAGGAGTCCCTCGCCTGTCAAATGGGAGTGGGACTCCGTTACTCCCATAGGTCCGAGGCTTGCTTAAAATGTTCTGAGCTCGGTCAATTCATGAAGCAGGATGCTGCCCTACTTGCACATAGTCCAAGTGAGGATCTCTCCTCTAACGGGTTATGGACCACCGGTGGATTGTATAGTCCTAGCGCCTGAGCACAAGGACCACGACTCAGAATATGTCCGAGATGCCCACTCCCATTCCATAGCAACTGGTATCCCGACTCTCAGGACCACTTACTAGGCCACTCAGCCGTTGTCCATGGTTCACGAACTAGGACGTGACTACAGTAACCCACAAACATGAACCATACGCTCTACCGGAAGCAAAAAAAAAAGAAGCAACGATGTACTGCAATGCTTGCTGTAACAGCTGATGGCAGAAAGCTTGCACCTTACTTTGGTCTAAAACGAAAACAAAGCCTAAAGCAAAATTTCCACGTTCGTATTCAAGAAGAAAAAGGGGTACCGAGCTCGATAGCTGCAGTCGCTTAAGTGCGGCCAGTATTCAGTAATCGGGAGATAGTGGGTTCGAGCCCCACTGTCGGCAGCCCTGAAGATGGTTTTCCATTTTCACACCAGTCAAATGCTGGGGCTGTACCTTAATTAAGGCCACAGCCGCTCTCTTCCAATTCCTAGGCCTTTCCTCCCCCCCCACCGTCGCCATAAGGCTTATCTGTGTCGGTGCGACGTAAAGCAACAAAAAAAAAAAAAAAAGGTGGATGGACACGCCACTCGTACAAGATTGGATATGAACGGTTTGGGGTAATGTAGCAGGGTCCCTCCTTCGATGCCCGGCCCTTCTCGTGTTGGACAATTGTCTTTTTTTGCCAGTATGTCAATGTTATGACATTACATGAATTGTACTTTTATTAGTTCACGTTTATTTCACTTCAGGTCGTATTGTCAGGTCGTAATGGGAAGAATATCTTCCATTGTTGGTACTTCAAACCCACGTGTATAACTTACCTAATGTACCCTATTTGACTTTTCAGGGAAAAAATCTCACGCTGGAATTTTACGCCAAATGACGATAACAGCAAATGAGTTGAACAATAGTGTTTATATTATATTTGATGTATCTTTTAAATGTAAATGAATTGTTAATCATTTATAAATATCTGTATTCCTTGAATAATTTACGCATCCGAAGTTTTTGCCTGTATTTTTCGTCAAAAAAGTGCGTTAATTACGCGAGAAAATACGATATTATGCATTTTGTTGCATGTGTCGGTGTGACGTTAATATTATTATTCGTATGTGTCATAAATGAGAATGATTAGGTACATTTTCTTGTAACCATTTTTATGTTTTCTTAGTTTAAGATTTTAAATTTAATGGTCAATTCACATTGTAACTGTAGATATGTATGCCTTTTAACCTGAGCTTTTTTCACCTACTCCGTGGTGGAGTATGTGCGTGAAGAAATCCAATCTTCCTATTTTTGGTTTCTAAAAGTTGGCAGGTGTGATTCGCACGTTTATGAAAGTTTTGTTTTCTTTGTGAGATAATTTTGAAATTTTATTTTAACGAGTGCAGTGCGATGTCATGGAAACGACAACATAGTCAATAACCGCGAAGTGATAATCCTTTGCGTCGCGGAGTTGCACTTAATAATAGTCATGCATTAGAAAAGGTTAGCCATGTTGCAACAATCATTAACTCGGCAATGGCAATACATGGCATCATCAGTGACTGTCAGGAGTTGATGATCTGTCTAGGCGACGATGACAACGAAGGTGACGGTAGTGATACCCTCGAGTATCGAGCCTCTGCCAGTGTGAATCAGTTATGAAAATGTTTCTGAATTTTCGTAAATTTAATGAATTTTACTTGAAACCTTTTATGTTAGCACCAGTATATAATATTGTAACATTTATTGGTGTATTTAAAGTAAGATTCTTGTCGGCCGATTTCTTCTGTATTTTCTAATATCAGGATAATATGAACTTCGTAGTAGATTTATCTTGTATCATTTTGTGTGCGGGTAGGCACGCGCGGCTGAGAGTCTAGGCCTTTCCTATCTATCCCGTCGTCGCCATAAGACCTATCTGTGTCAGTGCGGCGTAAAGCCACTAGCAAAAAAAAAGAAAGAAAAAAAAAAAAGAAAGAAAATATTTTATTGTAAACTTAGTCGGTGTGTTGAAAGTTCGATTTTTGCCAGCCGATTTCATTTGTATTTTGTATCATCACGATGACAGAAGTATTTCTCCCACGTTTTTAAAAACTCACATGTCATGCAAATGCAGTCAGCTGTTTTTGTGGCGGCAACATCGCTTCATGCGCCATTGTAGTGCAACCAACATTGTGCACAGCTGTCATGTACAACCTTACGCCGGCCCACCTATAGAATAACGTTTCTGTCTGTCAAGGAGTGCCAGTTTCAATTCACTTGCAGATTTGCTGGCATCCGTCTTACCAGTGGGAATATGGTACTTAATGAAGAACTGCCACATCACCGGGTCCATTCTTAACTAAAAGTCAAGTAGGAAATTAACTGTGTTAACATAGGGATAGCTTGATATAGGAATTCTCTTGGAAAGAAACCTCCTCTAATGTTGCTAGTCCACCAGGCGAGTTGGCTGTGTGGTTAGGGGCGCACAGCTGTGAGCTTTAATCTGGGAGAGATAGTGGGTTCGAACCCCATTCTTGGCAGCGCTGAAGATGGTTTTCCGTGGTTTCGCATTTTCACACCAGGAAAATGTTAGGGCTGTACCTTAAGGCCACAGTCACTTCCTTCCCACTCCTAGCCCTTTCCTATTATCACCTCTCTGTGTCAGTGCAACATAAAGCAAATTCCACCAAAAAAAATTGCTAGTCCTTAGTTTAAATCTTTGATGATTATTACGTGTGGTCTGTGAGGAAGCGTGTACACTAACACCACTCATACAGAACATCCAGCAAGTTATATCAAACGTATTAAAGCTGAGATTCTCTGAGTGACTGTAGACCTGTTTAGAATGTGCCAGACATACTTGAGAACTGAGGGAATTTCATGTTGAGCAATTCCTTTAACCCATTAGTGGATAGCGTCCGAAAAATCCATTCATTGTTTAATCACACTTATTGCAAGCATGGCGGCAAGATAGTACAGGGTTTTGTGCAACAGTCAAGCTTTTTATTTATGAATTAACAAATATATCTAATAATTGTAAACTTTGGTATGGACCATATTGTTGACACTCCTATGAATCTACTGACACACAAAGATGTTAATTATTTCTTATTATTGACGTGACAGAGGCTTGTAAATATAGCTGTCCTGAAAATCGGACGCTATGCACAGGGAGTCCTACTGTCTCAGATATTTGCATTCCTTTACTACTTTGATGGTGAGTGAAATATTGGAAGTTTTGGAGGAAAAACCAACATTTGGAGAGGAGCAGCATATCAAACCTCCTGATGATGGGTGTGAAACGGTTGATGATAATGACAGATGAGTACGAGGGTAATCTAAATTACGTTGGTAGAAACCTACTTCTGAGTAAATGTGAAGGGCAAATAGCTTGAATAAAATATGAAAAAGGGAAGGTTAGGTCCAGTGGTAGTCAAAATATTACTGAAAGTTTACAGATGGAACTGAAAAACCAGAAAACCATGCAAAAGGAATATGTCATATGAAAATAAAGAACCATACATAAGATCGGGCCAGTACCGGTACCCCTGTTTCCGATATCCCTGATAGAAAATTCAAAATCATTAGTAGGTCAAATTGTAACACAAAAGAAGCAACTCCAAAGTAGACAAGTTCACAATCTACATCTCATTTGGTGACTGACTGTTTTCCTGCCCCCCTATAAGATGATGTGCAAAATTGTGAAATTCTGCTAGACTTCTTTCTCTGTCAGTGGGTCAGTGGCTACAGGATACCTTTCCACCTTTCCAAGTGTATACAGCATTGTAAAATGATAGGCTGAAATAATTTGGACTTGGAGGAAGTGAAGTCTTGCCTCTCATTGATGCAGGTGGAACTGGATCAAACATGGGGCATACAATATTCTTTGGACAACTATTTTACATTCTTGATATTGGTAGGACATCTGGCTTCAAAGGGAATAAGCGCAACAGGGACATTTCAAGGAAACTACACAGAGAAGTGACCCCTTCAAAGAAAGAAAAAACCAAAACCCCACCACACTTAACATCCTTGAAAGGGCCTTGGCCTGCCCAGCAACTGCTGCTCAGCCTGAAGGCCTGCAGATTACGAGGGGTTGTGTAGTCAGCACGACACACCCTCTCAGCGTTATTCTGGGCTTTTGAGACCGGGGCGGCCATATTACCGTCAGATAGCTCCTCAATTCTAATTACGTAGGCTGTGTGGACCTCGAACCAGCCCTCAGGTCGAGAGAAAAAACCCTGACCTGGCCAGGAATCGAACCCGGGGCCTCCGGGCGAGTAGCAGGCAGAAAGGCAGACGGGAAAAAGGATATCGTACAACTGCAGGAGTTTTGGTGGTGCGTTGCTGGTACACTGGAATGACAACAGTGTTGCCACTGGTGGTACGGACTACAAACAGATAGAGATAAGCAGTGCATCTTGGTGGTCCAGTGTAAAAAGGTATGGAAAGCATCTGTACTGCAATGAAAGCTGTTCAAGTCCTATAGTGGCATCCGAAGAGTGGATCAGCTTGACCGGTTTTGACTTCACCTGAAATGCTTCTGTGGATATCATAAGGTAAATACATAACCGTAAATAGCGTATACAGTATTGTGATAAGTCTTTAGTGGAAATGTAGAATCACTTTACAGTATAAATTGGATAAGATAATCCAACTCTCTAACACTACCTAGCTTGCAACATTATTGTATAATATAATGCTGAATAACTAGTGTTGTTGTACTGACCTGAGTGCAAAGCGTCCGATATATCTGACAGCCTGTGTAAATAAAATTATCATTTGTATAAACTTTCTGATTGTTGGAACATGTTCCTGCAATTATTAAGAGTAGAAATGTGTAGATAAATTGAAATAAAGAGAAAAAATTAACTTTATGCACTAATGGGTTAATGCAGTGTAAGATTTTAGTCTGTTACTTTTACCAAAAATAGCTTTCTATGACTGCTATTCAACACTGAGGAGCATGCAAATACAGAGCCCATTTTACCGGCCAGCGGACAAGTGTCAGCACAGCAACTTGCGAGGGCTCGTGTGCTGCTGCTCCTGCACAGTTATAAAATAAAGTCCCTGTAATATCAGTTATGATACATGGAATAATTTACACTCTAGTGGTATATAAGAAAGACTACTGCTTGCTTAAATTAGACTGGAATGAATGCAAATATGAGCATTTTCCTATTGTTTGGCTCATGAAGGAATGTAGTTTCATGCAACATTTTTCAAAATTATTATTCGATTCAAAATATTTCCAAGACAGTCGTAAAATATTGTGTGCATGTTTTGATGATACAGCTATCCTAATGGAAATTGCATCTCTCAATTCGTGCCATTTTTCAAAATAATTCCATCTTCAGTAATCTGATAAGTAAAACATCATGTTATCTGTTCACAAATGCCATGTTATATCTGCTGTGATCAGGGTAGCATATAATAGTCATTTGAAAAAGCAGGTGAGATGATTTAAGGAAAGACTAGGTAAGCAGTTAATAGGAAATCTGCAGATCATTGATTGATGGTGATTGATGGATACCAACATTGCAAACGTACAGTTTTTTAATGGCGTATGGCCTCCAGATAGACCTCGTGCAGGTCTTTGGTATTGACTCCTTTAGGCAACCTCTGTGTCCATGAGGATGTGGCCCTACATATGATTCATTCTAATGCTGAAGATGGCACAAACACGCAGCCCCCATATTGGAATTAACCATTGAATTGAACCCGGGACCCCTTGGACTAAAGACCAGTGCACCAACCCTTTAGCCATACAGTAAATAATAATGTGGGTGACCTTTTTTTGGCTCTCTAATATATGCAACTTTGCAGAGCTAGTTCAAATACCAGCTGAGCAAAGCAATTTTGCTTACAGTTTATATTTTATGGTGAGACTAACCTCATCCCAGATTACTGGAGCTATTGCACGAAAGTAAGCATATTCTGTAATAATCCATTTTTGGACAGGGAGTATTACTCGGACACTGTAAAGGATTATGTATTGACTCATTCAAGGAGGTGAGCAGCAGACTTAATTTGGATTGTACTTGGGATCCTGTAATCGTTCCTGGCAAAACGTAGTTAAGTGCTTGAAATTATGCTTTGATAACATGTTTACTGTTTACTAGAAGTCTGATAGGTTTAAATATATTTTGCCTAGATTTTTTAATGGACACATCTGTTGCCTGTTCGGAGTGGATATAATCTGATGTGGCTGGAGTGCATCATCGAATAGACATTTGCACACACAGTAGAAGCCTGATATTGCACAATTATCGAAAGAAATACTGTACTTCAACCCCGTGCAATAGTTTAACCACAGTGTATCAGGTGACCTGTGCAGTGACAGATGATGGGGCGGGAGGATGGGAAGAAAAAAAGAAAGGATTACAACATAATGCACTACTCCACATAAATTATGCCCTCAAACGTAGAAATAAAAGATAAACTTTACCAGTTACCGGTTTATGTTTCGATGCTTACCTGACTTACACAATGACGACATTTCCACCACAAAAAAAACGTTAAAACATTAGTCCTTGTTACCATGTAAATCATTTTGTACTTTCACAGCTTAGGCTTTAGTGAAATGAAATGGCATATGGCTTTTAGTGCCTGGAGTGTCGGAGGACAAATTTGGCTCGCCAGATGCAGGTCTTTTGATTTGGCGCTCGTAGGCGTCCTGCCCGTCGTGATGAAGATGACGCATACACTCAGCCCCCGTGCCAGTGAAAGTAACCATTTATGGTTGAAATTCCCGACCTTGCCAGGAATCGAACCTGGGACCCTTGTGACCAAAGGCCAGTACACTAACCATTGAGCTATGAAGCTAGACTGCTTTTTAGTAACTGGTGATGACAGTGGTATGTCTTCACTTAGTTTCATTTAAAGCCACTTGCAGTCTTCTGTGTTTTTGTAGTTTAGTATTTTTGCCTTTGCAACTCTGCTTCACTTTCAACTGTGTATACAAAACTTCCACATTTGTCTTCTTCCTTTATTTACCCTCTTATGGTTCCTTCTGGGATGCCACACTCACATGATGTACTTGCCTCTGGCTCTCCGTTCTTTACACAGTGAATTATTTCAAGTTTATCACTAACAGAATCCAATTTCCTTTCCTGCGACATCAAAGCAAAACACTATGGGAGTTTTGATACAAACTAATATACTGTAAACTTTGTGGACAATACAGTGGGTGTAGTGAGGGCTTAATTGGTTTTCAAGGAGGAGACTTCTGCTTACCTTGAAAAGAAATTTTATTAAAGTCAGGGCTGTAAATAGGTTAAGCAATATTTCCAGTTGTTTCTGTGAACTTCCTGGAATGCAGCACTACAGCCCCAAGGCTTGATCGTACTGCAGTATTTTCTAGTGGTCAGGAATTGGAGCTGATGACAGGAACGCAGAGCTATTGTATAATGAAATGGCCAAAGATCAGAAGCCAAGAAAGAGAAAAACTTATTGAATCTATACAACAAAAATATCTCTAATAAAGATTTCTTGTTCTGTGCATTTTATTCAACTCCATGTTGTGCTGGACTTCTACTTTACTACCTAATATTATGATTCTGGATATGTGAGTGCACTATCCAAGGAAATAATACAGTTCCAACATGACCACCAACAGTAGAGTACATTACAGATATGGTTTGTTAAATAGGACAAAGTTACAAAATCTGCCTGGATGGGTCCCTCGTTAAACTCCATGCTTGAACCTAATAGAAAATGTATGGAGTTGGAAAAAAATGCTTCCTGAGGACAAGCTGGCCTTGTGGACAATTAGTTAGCAAAACATCCTATGGGATTTCATACTGAATGGCTATGATTTGAGCCCATCTTATACATTTCCTATCTGTAGTTTTTGTAGCAATTCTACCACTGATGGCCGCTTGTCTGTCACTGTGCAAATTTCATGATCAATTTCTACATTATATCTTCAAATTCATAGTTCGTGGCATGGGTTGCTCTAGTCACATCCAAGTTCATGAACCATAGGATGGCTGAGTGGCCTGGTGAGTGGTCCTAAGAGTTAGGATACCAGTTGCTATTGAGTAGGAGTGGTCATCTTGGACATACTGAGTCGTGGCCCTCCCTGTGCTCAGGAGCTAGAACTATACAATCCACCGTGGTCCCTAACCCATTATAGGAGAGATTCTCACTGGAACTGTGTTTAAGTAGAGTAGCATCCTATTGCTCAGAAAATTTACCAAGCACGCTCAAAATGTTTTAAGTAAACCACGAACTTATGGGAGTGACTGAGTCCCACTGACATTTCACAGACTGGGGACTCCAAGGAAACAACTTGATGAATGAAGTAAATTTTTATGGGGAACTATCAGTATTAATGGGGCTTATGGAAGAAAGTAGAACTGGCCAAGTCAGCAAAGGGGATGTTTGGATGTGTTAGGAGTTAATGACGTTTAGGTAAGGGGAAATAATAAGGAAGAAATAGAAAACTATAAGGTTTTCGTAACAGATCTGAAAAAGGGGAAGGGCAGAATGTGGGGTAGGACAATCCATCAGGAACACCATGGCATGCAACATTGTTTCTGTGAGGCACATAAGTGAGCGAATGATGTAGGTGGATTCGGCTGTTGGAAGAATTAGGAGGACAGTTATTGTTGCAGTGTATTCACCATGTGAGTTTGTAGATGAGGATGAAATTGACAAGTTTTATGAAGGACTGTGGGCTAGGCCATCTATGACAGCTGATGGCGGAGCTGTTGAGGATCCAACCAGCCTTTGGGCTGATGACTAAACATACATACAATTGAAATGGGAAGCATTTACTGGACTTCTGTACTAGTATGGGATTAGCAGTTGTAAATTCATTCTTCAAGCATAAGGCTACTCACCATTGCACGTGGGAGGCTAGGAGCAACAGATCCGTAATGAATTAGTGACGGCAAGTTAATAATGTCCTGAGGGCCAGGGTAGAACAAGAACCACATTTGAGGGTCAGGCAAATTAAAAATAACTATAATTAAAACAAACTTACAACATTAGCAATTTAAGAACATGTAATTAATATTACTACTCGGATGTTAACAGAAATGTTTAATATACAATGAAAAAATAGGCATTGCTTTTTAATGGGAACAAATAATTTTATTTCATGTTAACATTAGGTTTGTAAAAAATGTTTTCGAGTGATTTAAAGTCCACTTCCCCCCTGATGTTGCAGTCTTAAGCATATGGGATAACAATCAGTTAATCTGTTTCTGGACTTTGAGTTCACTAGTTCCAGTACAGCAAAGGTAGTTCCAAATATATAAGTATAGCAAACTCTCGATTATCCGGTTTGTGGATTATCCGTACATAGGTTGGCGATTTAAAAAAATAAAACACGAAGCCTGAAGTACTTTATTGTGTTATAATTAGAGTTAACATTTTCTTTTAGAATGCAGTACAGTGCACATAAATCATTTTATTTATTTATTTATTTATTTATTTATTTATTTATTTATTTATTTATTTATTTATTTATTTATTTATTTATTTATTTATTTAATTATTTATGGTGAAGTTAGGGCTCTTGGCCCTCTCTTACACTTAACCACATTATGCGGCTTATTACTGAATACAAACTTAATATTCAAACTTAACACAGTGTATATAATATAATAATATAACTTAATATAGACTAAAACTAAGAGATAACATCCTAAGTCTAAAATTAGAAAAATAAATTCAATATTAACTACTCTAGATGGAATTCATATAATATAACAGTATGTAAACTTTTGGGAACTATTTACTCCAGACATTCACTCACACATTCACACATAACTACATGATATACCCTACGCATTCAAGAGGAAATCTTTAGACTGTCTTTTGAAGGTAATTAATGAGGAACAATTTCTAATTTCAGGGGGTAAAGCATTCCATATTCTAGTGCCCGACACAAGGAAAGAATTACTGAAGGCAGATGTATGATGTGGAGGTATTGCAATTGTTGACCCAGATCGTGTGTCACGGTCATGAAAGGAGGATAGAAAATGGAAATTACTGGAGAGATATTCAGGTATATTTTCAGTCAAGAGTCGATAGATAAAGGTGATTTCTCTGCTGCTCTACTTTTAACCAAGAGAGTTGTGCATAAAAAGGGGATACATGCGAGGCAAAATTCAATGAAAAAATAAATCTAATGCAGGAGTTTAAAGCTCTCTGCAATTTCCTCTTTTATTCAGTGGTAGCATCCAGCAACACAACATCACAATAGTTAAAAATTGGAAGTATCAATGTTTGAACCAGTTTTATTTTTAAGTTGAGAGGTAATACGGTCTGGTGAATCTTGAGGGGATGAAGTGATGAATGAACTTTTCTGCATATGTTAGTGACATGCTCATCCCAGTTTAAAGTTTCATTTATAGTGACTCCAAGGCTTTTTACTGATTTACAGAATGGGATAGCAACACCGTTTAGTTCAATGACTGAAGTTTGTAGACTGTGTAAATGGGCAAGCAGTTTTCTCTGCCCTAGTATGATAGCTTGTGTTTTCGTTGGGTTGATGGAGAGAGAATTCTCAGCTGCATAACAGGTGATCTGCTCGAAGTTTCGGTTCATATTTTCAATAGCTGCATTTATGTCATTCACTTTTGTGTGGCAGTAAATTTGAAGGTCGTCGGCATAGAGATGGTAGTTGCAGTTTTTCAACATAGAAGAGATGTCATTCAAATATAAAATAAATAACAGGGGACCGAGTATAGAACCTTGTGGCACACCATTAACTTTGTACTTCCACTCCGTTCTCTTATCATTCATGACAACACACTGTCGTCGGTTATGGAGGTAGGAAGCGAACAATTTGAGAGCAGCGTGGCTAAGATGGAAGGAATGCAATTTCGCTATTACTATGTCCATACTGATAGTGTCAATAGCACTGCTGAAGTCTAGGAGAATGAGTACGGTCACTTTACGTTCATCCATAGCTTTTCTTACGTCATCCGTAATTTTTAGAAGAGCAGTAGATGTACTATGTCCTTTTTTAAATCCAGATTGCAAGTGATCAAGTAACGAATGGTGCATCAAATATTGGAGCAGTTGTTCATGCATGAGTTTTTCTAAGACTTTCGAAAGTGAAGAAAGTATACAGACAGGTCGATAGTCAGATGGAGAATTTGCTAGAGATTTTTTTGGTACTGGGAAAATTAAAGCATCCTTCCAAACAGTTGGGAAGTAGCCTTCCGAAAGACATGAGTTACATATGTGGGTTAAAATTGGCAGTACTACATCTATCAAGGTAACGACGAAGGATATCGGGATGTCGTCCACTCCGATTGCTTGCAATTTGATTGATGTTAGTTTTCTTTTTACATCGTTTTCATTTACTTTACGAAATTTGAACAAAGGCCGTTGAGGTAACGGAGTAGATTGAAGAGAATTTATTGTTTGTATAATATGAGGGTGGGTATTAACTATTTCTCTAGTAAAGTGGGCATTTAATTCATCTGGATTTATGTCATGCCTATTGGAGTTTGTAGTTTGCCTCCCAATACCTACGGATCTGAGTTGTTTCCAGGTACTTTTTGAGTTCAAATTACTGGCTAATTGTTGGAAGAATGCATATTTTTTGTTTCTGATTATTTGTTTAACTTTATTTCTAAGCACACGGTACTTTTCAAAATCTTCAGCTGATAATGTCTGCTTGTAACATCTGTGTAGTGCATCTCGTTCAGCCATTGCGGACTTAATGTCATTTGATAACCATGGAGCAGCTTTGCGAGTCACCCTAGCAGTACGTTTAGGTACGTGTTTGTTATACAATCCCAACAATAATGTGTTAAACCTCTTTACTTTTTCGTCATTGTCAGTCAAGTGCAGTATTTCGTCCCACGGGCAGAGATTAGCATCTTGTATTAATTGTTGAGGATTTAACTTTTTCATGTCTCTATAAGTTATCCACTTCGGTTTTGTTTTGGGAACTTTCAAAGAATAAGTTAAATATATGAGATCGTGGTATGATATACCAGGTACAGAAGTTTGTCTGTGTTTTAGTATTTTCTGAGGATTGTTTGTGATAAGTAAATCTATTAGAGTGTGTGAGGATCCGTTAGTCGTGTGCACGTGGTGAGTGGGGTTAAGTGGCAATACTGACATGTTACAAGAGGTAAATATGTTCTGTAAACGATTTGCTTCAACGGAGTCTATTACCAGGTTTGTGTTAAAGTCACCAAATATGAGTACATGTTCATAGGTAGGTACGAGTCTTAGTAAATTTTCTTCGAAGTCGGTGAAATTTCCTGCTTTTGGTGGTTTGTAAACAACTCCAATCAGTACTTTAGTCTTATCAACAGATAGTTCTACAAACATATATTCAGTTAAGGTGTCAGTAGATAATGTTGAAGTTTGTATAATCTTCCCCGTTAAATTGTTTTTGTAACATAGAGCTACTCCTCCTCCACGGCGCTTCGGTCTATTGTGAAAAACTGCATTAAATCCTTCTATATATACTGAGTTCAGAGGGACCGAGTCCTTCATCCAACTCTCACTAATTGCTACAACATTTACCATGCTTCCTTCAAAAATAGCTTTCAGCTCAGTGTGATGGGCAATTATAGACTGAGCATTGACATGGGCACACAGTAATGAGCGGGGAAAGGACGAGAATTCTCTCTCCAGGTGATTGCGGGCGGGGTGAGAAGAGGACAGGGAAAGAGAAGGGTGGGAGGGTTCAGTATCAAGGTGAAGGTTGTTTACCCTGCCCAGGGAGAAAGCTACGTTATTACCTGTGTTAGCCATAATCAAAAATAAACCGCCGGAAGATGCTACGGACACCATTCCCAACATTTTCCTGTCCATATCTTTGCCAAATAATTTCCCTAGGAGCTAAACATAGATGATTTCCATTGCCCCTAAACCCGAAAGTAAAAGAAAGAGATTAGGGTCGGTTCCCTTCAGAATTCTTGCTCTGTGTTGATATGATGTGAAAGTGTGCTGTTAAACATTGCCACATTCTTTCACTGCGCTTTGAGCACCATTTATATATGTTATTCCCCCTTGGTGGTACCATTGTAAAGATCAAACTTTCAATAACTCTTATAGAGCATTGAAATCTTCCCTCAATTCCTTAATGAAAATAAGGAGCTTCTCCAGGCTGAGCACTTTACATATGTACATACATATATACATACATGTATGTTACATCATCAGTGCTTTCATCAAGAGCCAGTGAAAAATAAGGAATGTCATTAACAGTTTTAGGCTGTTAGATAACTGCAAACTTATATTGTCAGTTCTCCTAGTAACAGCCTTCTTTAACAAAGGTACTGACTGAAATTCTTTTACGCTTATCCTCATTAAATGCTTCAGCTATTTTAATTGCACAGTATTTTAGAAATACTTTGACATGTTCTTTAGCTTTCACTAATTCATAAGTAACTACAGTACATAGGCAGCCAAAAGGAATTATTCTTGTATTTTGTGTATATTGCCAGTTACACTTTTCTGCTGATTAACACATTCGCTACTAGCTACTGCAAAGGCGATTTGAATGCCTAGCCTAGCCATTTATATGCTGAACTGTTTACACTGATGCTGTACATCATTGAATATTTTTGATCACTGTTTTTAAGGTACTTAATTTAAAAATCTGAAATTTGTTACATAACTTTACAAGATTATCTAACAGTGTTTGAGTGTATGAGATGTGGTGTCACACTTCCTGGGGTGCAGGGGAAATGGAGAAAATAGATAATATTTTTAAACCAATTCCAAGACATGCTCCTAGTAAAATACAGGGTTTCAAAGATTGGGTCCTCAGTTCAATAAGTTTTCAGATCTGGTGTTTTGGTTATTCCTGTCACAAACATTAAACCTGAGAATACTTTTAGCTCAAAAACCTCTCCTGGTTTCCATATCTGTAAGCAAGAGTATTTAGTGAAGGGTGAGGTGAAGCGCTAATCACCTGACTGGTGTACAGGTTAGTTTGTTTGCAAATATATATTTTTTAAATCCTTGGAAAGAAACAAATTCATGAAGGACATACAATGGATTTCATTATCCAGCATTATTTAGCCCTGTATTAGCATTATCAGACGGGAGTGATCGTGTGAAGTTTCTTCTTTAGTTGTTTATTTCTTTAATGATTTGTGATGTACAGTCTTTTGAGGTTTTATTCCTTATACTCCGCACGGCCTTACTTCTAAATTTAAGTTTCGCAACACAAATGAGCACCGCCTTACCTCTGTTGCCAGCGTGCTACTGCCACGAGAACAGCTAATACATTATGACCGTGGTAAACAGCCCTTGCAAAATGTAATATCATACTATAGCTAATGAATCGGGATTGAAAACAAATTCACTATAACAACATCCAACGCTAAAAAGAGAAGGCCTTGTTAAAAATAAAAGAGAATGGGGAAATAACACATCACTCACTGCTAATGGCTGGCACAGGATGGAGGTTACGTTTACAAAGGGAACACTCCACTGATCTCAGTCGCTTTCTTGCCACTTGTCTTTCCTGAACTACACTGAAACATGATAAAGAACTAAGTACACTAACCAGTACACGTAAGTAAGTAAAGCTACAGCTACTTTTATACACTGAACTATTAAACCTGTATTGTACTAACTTATGCTGCGCAAAACTGTAAACTATGCTGTACTGCACTGTGCAAGAAAGATAAAGAGTAATATGAAAAACACTAATTACTGAAGAAAAATGCAAAAGAACCGTACTGAATACCGTACACGCTGAGCGAGATAGGTTAACCACGTGGTGAATGTGTTCGAGTTGGCAACTAGGTTTCAAGATCGCACTCTGCCGATACGTCGATATAAATGGCAGCTAGAGATTGGTGGATTTCTTAAGTTTCAGCGCATAACCACCAGGCAGAGCCAAAATCAGCCAAAACTTCAATTTAGAAGTAAAACCGTGTGGAGTATAAAAACTAACAACACTTGAGGCAAACTAAGCATAAAGGTTTTTTTGTCCGTCATAAGAATAAACAAATAGGCAGATTTCCATTCTGTCGAAGAAAAGTCTGAAGGAGAGGAACTAGCATTGGGGTAACAAAGAATGTTATTTTCAAGTGATATTTCAAGTTCAAATAAAATTTTCATTATATTTTTCTGAACATTCCACAATACATCGTATGACCGCTAGTCTTCAATAAATTGCAACATCATTTCCTTACCATCAAAAGGCATTTCTATGTTATGCTGTGTAAGAGTTGCCACTATTATGAAACTGTGAATGACCCACTAGCTACGGGAAGGTGAAAAACACAGCACGCGAGGTAAGGTCACCTCACCTGCCTTTCTCCTTGCACCAAGTGCATGCATTAAAGCGTATGCAAAAATTTGTGTGGACTCGCACCTTAAGAGTTTTATATTGCAGCTTGCAGTTACATTATCAGGAAATTTCTCCTTAGTGATCATTTTCTTCAGCATGCCAAATTTGTAATTGTCTTTCGTAGACTAAAGGTCGCCTATTCATCTCTCGAATATTTTTGTTTGAAGATTCCCAAGTTTGGTCAAGGAAAGTGAACATGATGAACTTGAAGAAGAATTTGCGGTTTACCAGTACGATATATTCCTGAATATATTGTATATGGACCTAAAATTGCTGAAAACTGAGACAACATTGCAGAACTGGACAAATGAACCTTAAGTAATATTTTATTTGCAGTATTATGTATACGTCACAGTAACTCTCCCACAGGAAAAATTTTCATTATTAGGAAAAATCAGACAGAGTTTAGGCCTACATTGCACATCCACTCTGGAATAGCATATGGTTCAGAACATAAAAATGTCACCATGCTTCAAGAAAACCTACATTGAAAAACAGCTGCTGGATGAGAAACAAGCTAAAAATAATTTTATATCACAGAACTAACAAGTAATGTGCAACGTTTATTGTGTAATATGATATTCTTTAGAATAGATTGCTGTCAGGAAAGATAAATGTGGTGTCATTATCGAGAAAGGACCACCATCCTTTGGATTTTACTCACAAAAAAAAAAAAAAAAGATTGAGATGACTCTGTAGAGAACCTGAGGTGTTAGATTGGTATAAGTCATCATTAAGCTGGTTTTTTGTCATAGTTAAAAATGCAGGTGATAGAAAGGAAGGCTGTAAAAGTAGGACTATTAGGCAATACCATATGGTTGATAGGAGAGACAGGGTAGGGCGTGGGGGAGTTTTTAAATTGTAATTATGATCAGTGCAAAATGGTAAATAAAAATGTAAGCAGACTATTGGATGGGTTTAAAGTAATATTTTTTAGGAGTGTGAAAAACTAGTATGTACCTTTAAATGTGGTAAGGAATAGAAAAGGCCCACTCACTATATTATAATGGAAGAATAAAGAGATTAAGAAAAAGGTACAGGTTTAAAAAAATGTCATCTAAGGGTGCCATGATGGCAAACATAATTGGCAGTCATATGAATTTTAGGGAAAGAAGGATAGGTGTAGGTACTTGAGGCAGAAGCAGGTTTTAGGGATCATTAATGAACAAAGGGAGTGTATATGTGTGAGGACTTCCAGAAGTATTCAGTCAGCAGTATGTGAAGATAATTGGATATAAGGATAATGTCGATGTTTAAAAGGTGACCAGTACTGACTGAAAACTGAAATTTAGCTATGATTATAAAGACAGTTACAAAAGTATTCAAAAGTTAAAAGCTAGAAAAGCAGCCGGAAATGAAAGATTAAGGATGTTGTGTGTGTCCTCCGCACCTACAATCTCCGCAGCTCGCCTGACACATGGATGTTTCCAGAGACCACGAGGCAGACTGCAGTGCGCTGACGTGATCGTCGGTGGCGTCAGCCAGCGCTATAAAAGGAGTAACGTTTCTCGCCTCTCCAGGACTACCACAGTGTCCAACGACCAGACTACACCGCAAGTCAGACACGGAGGTACCCTCTTAAAAATGTGTTCTGAATAGGTGGACTGATTCCTGGCCGTGAGGTTTCACCTCTGGACATTGCCTCATTCATCCTGCATCCCGTAGCCATTTCGAGCACCCATCCAAGCATTCCGCTACTCACTCAAGTCCCCTACAGTGCTCCGACTCCAATCATAGCATTCTGCTATATATGAGCATTAGACGCAAGTTCCTTACAAGTTATACGCCTCCTGTTAGCATTCTGCTAATATGAACTCTCTCTACAAGTTTCACTTGTTATTATACATGACCGATAGTTTTCGACTATCAAGAACATTCTCTCGTTTGAACAGACTGTCTCATCAAGACGAGATTGAATGTATATAGGAATCCCAATTCTTACGTATGTAAATATCATTCAGGCCCTCAGCCTACTACCTTATATTAACATTAAACGTGTGCAACTCAACAAGCTTCAAGAAATGTTTCGTTCTATTTCATGTACATATTGTATAAATGTGTTGAAGCAATAAACTTTTATGTTGTGCCTTGGGATATTGTTTCATATCTAAAATAGTTATTTGATTACTCTTTGCATGAAGGAGCTATACCAAATGAAAGGGAGTTGCTATAGTAGCCGCAGTGTGCAAAGGAAAGGGTGACAAAGTGGATAATTACAGGCCAGTCAACCTGATGTGTGTTGCTTGTAAGCTGTGAGAAAACACACTTTCTGATTATATTAGACACATTTGCAAAATTGCTAACTGGTTTGATAGGAGGCAGTTCACTTGGAAAGTTGGCCGTGTGGCTAGAGGTGTGCAGCTGTGAGCTTGCATCCAGGAGATAGTGGGTTCGAGCCTCACTGTCAGCAGCCTTGAAGATGGTTTTCATGGTTTCTCATTTTCATACCAGGCAAATGCTGGGGCTGTACCTTAATGAAGGCCATGGCTGCTTCCTTCCCACTTCTTGGCATTTCCTATTCCATCATTCCCATTAAGACCTATCTGTGTCGGTGCAACATTAAGCCAATTGTAAAAATATTTTTTTTTTAAAAAGATAGCAGGCAGTTCTGTTTAAGAATGGTTTTCTCCATTGAGACTTAACTTGTAGGATTCCAGCAATATATAGGAGGTATTTCAGATTCAGGATGCGCAATGTACTATTGAACTATCCAGGGCTTTTGGCAGGGTAGATCGTGGTTGACTACAGATGAAAATCAGAACTATTGGATTAGACAAAAGTGTGGTTGAATGGTGGCTAAACTTCTATAAAATGGAACTCTCAGAATTAACGTAAGGCATCATATAATCCTGTAGTGGTTAAGGCGGGGGGGGGGTCTACAAGGCAGTGTTATTGGATTTTTTGTTTTTATATGTGAATTATATGAGTAAAAAACTGGAATCATAGATAAGGCTTTTTGCAAATGACATACTGTATAGAGTGGCAAATATATTACAGGATTGTGAGCAACTACAAAAAGACTTCGACAATGTTGTGAGATGGACAGCAGACTGTGGTATGATGGTAAATGGGATGGAAAGTCAGGTTGTAAGTTTTGCAAAGAGGGGAAAGTACTCTCATTTTTAATGACTATTGATGGGGTGATAGTAGCTCATGAGGTAATCAGATTAATGATGTAAATAAAGTTTACATATTTTTTCATATGAGGGTATTTAGGAGTTTCAATCAATCAATACTGATCTGCATTTAGGGCAGTCGCCCAGGTGGCAGATTCCCTATCTGTTGCTTTCCTAGCCTTTTCTTAAATGATTTCAAAGAAATTGGAAATTTATTGAATGCCTCCCTTGGTAAGTTATTCCAATCCCTAACTCCCCTTCCTATAAATGAATATTTGCCCCAGTTTGTCCTCTTGAATTCCAACTTTATCTTCAAATTGTGATCTTTCCTACTTTTATAAACGCCATTCAAACTTATTCGTCTACTAATGTCATTCCACGCCAACTCTCCGCTGACAGCTCGGAACATACCACTTAGTCGAGCACCTCTTCTTCTTTCTCTCAATTCTTCCCAACCCAAACATTGCAACATTTTTGTAATGCTACTCTTTTGTCGGAAATCACCCAGAACAAATCGAGCTGCTTTTCTTTGGATTTTTTCCAGTTCTTGAATCAGGTAATCCTGGTGAGGGTCCCATACACTGGAACCATAAGTTATAAGGATGTAATGGAGAGGGCATATAAGTCTCTAGTAAGACCCCAATTAGAATATGGTCCTAATAAACCCAAAAGTTTAGAGTTCAAATCTCAAGTTTTCTTTTAGTTTATCTCATTCTGGATACTATGAACATAAAGAGACTAACTTGTGGTTTAGAAGGGGAGATGTTTATTGTAATATCTCTATTAAATTTAGTTGCCTTGCATGGTATTTGAACTACTGAATAAAGATTGACATTTGTCTGTTTAATGTGTGCTAATAATTTCATGAATGTAAATTTCTGTGGTGATAGAGCCAGTACTTACTTGTGTTGTGGATCACAGGCTCTTTAGACTATTTGTGATGTATTATTGTGATTTTTTTTGCATTTTATAGAACAATTCCTTTTCCATATTTCATGTTTCTAAACGTCCACCTGTTTCACTGTTATAAGCACTAAATTTTTGTGCTCTACTTGCAGGCTGATGAAGACCCTCCACATGCTTATTCTCAAGTGTTTGTACTGAAGCCATTGGGCAACTCCTTCTATTGCCAGCATGACATATTTCGCCTGGGGATTCACGACACAGCATGAGAAAATAAAGTTGTGCTTTGAACACCAAGTGATTAATGAACGGACTGTTTGTAATTCCCAGAGAAGTGAAAATCCATGTAGATTGACTGCACAATTATAGGACTGGAATGTGGAATGGATTGATCAGTAGACTGTCTACAGAATCATAGGAGTGGAAGGGGAAATGGATGACAAGTTTGCTTTTGTCATTAATCACATTATGCTAATTATAAGTGGTGTTTTACGAATAGTTAACAGGCATAACTGATAATTATCATTTGGGAATGTTTTGTCCAAAGGTTTATCAAACAGCTAATTCTAAATTTGTTTAAATATTCTGCATGTAAATGCTTCGATACTTCAAGAATGCTGTTTAATATTACACACTTCTTTTCAGAATAAGAAGTTTAAATATTCTATTTCAATAAAATTTACTAGAAAAATCCCACTTTAATGACACCCCCTCCCCCTCCCCCACCCATGCCGTCACTGCTTGTTCCAGTAATATTTAACTTGGCTGTGAGTTGAAGATTCTATTATCCTATAGGGAACCAAAGCCAAAAATTGACTTATTCACCTTTTTTTAATGGACTTTAGGGATTAAAACATGACAAATCTGGCAAGGATTTGGCTAGGGGGATTTTGGGGGTGTTCTGTGGGGAGATTTAAACATTAATATTGTTCATTTGTGCAAAAATGTTTTGAGGGATTTCTAGGGTCTCTTTCAGGATGTATCAGCTTTGATACATCAGGTCTATACTGAGTTCCAACATTTGCATGGTGCTGCCAGCTACACTGTTGAGTAGAAAACAGCAAAAAAAAAAAAAAAAAAATACTAAAATAAAATGCAGAATGTATCAAATATAATGCCACAGCTCACAACAAATTACAGTAGAACCTCAATAATTTGAAATCGGTTAATTCAAAATCGCACCTAATTAGAAGAAGCTCTTGTTCCCGGAAACATGAAGTACTGTTTTGCATGTTATTTAAAATGTTTAATTCGAAATACGGATAATTCGTAATTCAAAGAACAATGTCGGTTTCATTGCCGAAATTTAGACTTTTAATTCAAAACTGCCTTTACATTGTAAAAAAAAAATTAGTATTTTATCCACGTCATGATAGAACGCGTCTTCCAGAACGTGTAGGGGTAGCTTTCTGCACTTTCACTCACATCAGTGTGTCTACATGATGATTCATATTTGCTAAGTTCGAGTGAAATCGTAATTCTTTTGTATTCAGCATTTTAAGGAACGCTACAATATCACGTAGCAGGCAGTGTGCGGAGAAGCAAAATCCGTGAACACTGGTGAGAGCCAACATTTGGTGAAAAAGCATGTCTCATATCATCAATTCCTCCGCACCAAACAATATTGTCGATGCCGATGAAACGACATTGTTTCTTTTAATGCCAAGACCAAACAAGACTTATGGTCATAAAGAAGAGAAGTGCCAGCCGGGAAATCATACAGGAGTGGGGTTCATTGTACACTGTTGCAATACACACGGAAGCAAAAGACTTTCTCCCCTCGTCATAGGAATGTTCGATAAGCCACGATGTTTTAAGGGCATCGGGTACTTTCCGTGCAAGTACAAGGCATCTAAAATGCGCACAGTTCATTAATCCAATGAATAAAGCACTTACACAGGGGAGCCAGCATAGATTTCTCCTCGTCTTTGAATCGTGCGTTCTTTTTCTTTCGTTGCGTGAGGTTATGTTTGTCAGTGAGTTATCCAAGTGCATTATTTGAATATGTAAGTATACCTTGTTGGATACATTATGGAAATAGCTTTTTTTCCATGGTATTTGAAAAGTTTAAACTGTGAATCAAGGTTAACTGCATACAATAACAGTCTTAGAATATTTTTAGATGCGGCAAGGGTTGGCATTTCTGAATTACGAGTTGGCGATTAATTATTAATAATCTTGACCATGATGGTCGGGATTGGATCCGTATTGACTTAGTAACAGTAAATATGTTGGAAGATAGTCCGCCTAGTCAATACTATTCATTTATTTACCTTTCACCTTAACATCTAGTACATGTTTCGAGAATATTATGCATTCTCTTCCTCAGCTAGCGGATTAAAATTCAGTATACAATAAGACCTGACTAAAATACGGGGGCCCCCATTGGCGGTTAATTCAAAATCACCTCATTCGAAGTCCAATTTTTTCGTCCCAACGACTTCGAATTAACAAGGTTTTACTGTACATTCATTGTCTGAGCAAGAAAAAATACAACAAAATGCCTGATGATACAGGGTCGCTAGAGGTTATAGGAAATATGGCTTTTATTTCTCTAATTTAAAGTTCCTTGTGTCAAGTCAATGAAAGCAGTTGATAATCTCACTGTGCTTCTGAGTTGAAGATTAATTTTATATGAAATATGGCTCTAATTTCTTTCATCAGAAGTTATTTGATATCTGAAGTCAGTGAAAACAATTGACTGTAATTAAGATAATTAAGTGATTACCTGAGAGTGGTTTTGTTTGATGGGCTCTTGGTGTCAGAGTGCTTTTTAAATATCCAAATTAACATTTGATTTTATACGACATCCATAAAGTAATCAAATGCTTTTATACATGGTATTTTGGCACATAGTTTAAAGGTAGCGTGCAGAATTCTTGTTTTTAATCATATAAAACCTTATTTTAATATAACATTCCAGTCTTTAAGAACTTGAATGACTTGTTACTCAGAAGTGTAATTTATAATTTTCATTGTATATACCGAATCTCCTATTCTTTTGCCTATTGCCAAATTGCTGGAAATGTTTTATTTCTTTGTCTCAATTTCACATGATAGTGAAATGTCAACTGTGTTCTTTCTTTTAAGAAATTAATTGAAGCTTGAATCCATCTAACATGAGATCACTGAGAATAATTGTGAGGTTCTTTTTCACAGGAAATTATATAGCTGCTTGGGCTTTGCTGTAATCATTTCGGAAAAGGCTAGGAAAGCAACAGATAGGGAATCTGCCACCTGGGCGACTGCCCTAAATGCAGATCAGTATTGATTGATATTGATTGATTGTATTGATTGAGATGCCGCTACAGCATATAAGAGCTACGACAGAATGCAGTTCATTGTTAATTTGCAAGGTTACCTTTTTGGCTAACTTGGCATCTGAGTTGAAGGTTCTCTTTATAAAACATGGCTTTAATTTTTCTCCGCAGTTTTTGTTTTATGTGTGAAGTCAGTGAAAGTAATTGACTGTAAATAAGTAATTACCTCAAAGTAATCTCCGTCTGTGGATCAGTGGTAGTGTGTTAGCGTCCGGATCCTGACATTGTGGATTCAAACCCAGCAGAGGTAGATCACCTAAGAGAGATCTGGTTTACTCTGCCATCCGGTAGAGTAAAAGGGAGCATCAAAATTGACATGGAGGTAGCCTAGATAGCATCAAATCAAAAAGCCTGCACACAGTAGCAGAGGCCACATGATTATCATCATCATCATCATCTCAGACTGTTTCTTTTTTATGAGCTCTTGATATCTGAGTGCTAGTCATTGCTAGAAATCAGAATGTGGAAGATCATATCTTTGTTGCACCTGCAAAAATCGCTATGTGAAAAATTTCAGCTTGCAACTTTGACCGATAAGGTTCTGTCATATGAGGTTCAATATTGTGCGACTAATTTAAAAGAATTCTCGCTCTTCGTGATATGGATGCTGCGGGTCAGTATTCTCCCAAAATATGATCACATGGTTTTCGCAAGCGCAATGACAATATCTCCCTTTAAAGAATACCATAGATTAGTTGACTTTGGCTACCGAGTTCTCCACATATTGTTGGCTGTGTTGACATTGCAGTAATTTGTTATATAAAGGGTGCTTTAATATGAAATAGAGTAGGTTTATTAGTACATTGAGCCCTTTTCTAGACAAAATTATTTATTTCTGATATCTCTTATAACCGTGAAACTTCTGTTGAATATCATCATCAGTTTTTGTAAAGGGCAAGTTCTGATGACTTTATTTCAAATAATATTTCAGTTACGTTGTTGAGGTTGGAAGATCTTTCCCCAGTATTTTAAATTTGAGATTAGTCTGAAGCTGAGAATATAATTGCTTAACATGTCTTAGCTTCTAACCAAGGTATCCGCTGTTTGAATCCCAACCGATGGACAGGGATTGTTCAGTGAAGAGTCACATTCCTGTTTCTTCGATACGCACAAAATTGAAAACACCATGACTACGATCTTATCAACAGTCCTATAAAATCACGAGCTTGTATAGCCAACTGGCCATACAATAGAAAAATTTAATTTAGCGTGGGGTGGTAGTGTTCATTGTAGCTGCCTTGTTATTTTTTATCCACGTGACATTGATGTTTCCAACATGTTCCTTTGGTGTCATCTTTGCCCAACTGGTGAAAATATTAGTATGAGATGGTTTGAATTCTCCAAGCTATGTGTAAGATGCAAGAAATCAGATATATTGATCCATTAGTATCTGATTTTTGTAATGCAGAATTTTAACTTGATTGTTTATGTAGAAGGTGTAACAAATTGATGAGATGACACTTAAGGTTATTTTCAGCTGCCTTTTGACAGTGTTAAGCATCTATGCTTTTTTTTTTTTTTAATGAAAGTGATTTTTATAAGTAGGAATGAAGTGTGCTGTTTCGGGAAAAGATATCATTTTAATAATGAAAAATAACATTCTCTGACATTACGCTATTTTTGTTTAATAAGGTAGTATTTTAAAAAAATAATGACAATATACATCCACCATGAATGAAAGAGGGTAAAGCAATCTGTGCATATCTCAACTTAACATTTTGAGTACTTAGTTACAAAGTGTATTGTTAATTCTTGTAGTATATCAATAATTTATTGTTAACTAATGCACAACAATTCATTTGCAAGTGTGGTGGACTCATCTTCATACCTCTGTTATTGAGAAGACAGGTGGTTTGTCTATTCTGGTACATCTGTAGATAACAAGAGATAATCAAAGCCTTCTTGCACATTTCTGGGAGAACGTGATGCCTTTATAGAATGACTTTGGCTACAAAAGTGATATATTCGGTAAGACTACTAGTAACATCTAGCAGAATATCAGCTGGAAATATTTTCCGTTATTCCAGTTATGTGGTGATACGCCCTTATTTAGATCCATGTGATCGGTACCACCCATTCTCATGTGTGCCTGACAATCAAATTACATCTCAAGAATAAATATTTTCTTTTTCTTTTTTTTTTCCCTTCTTTTTTGTTGGATTTTGGATCTATTAAATATGCAGTCAACACAAAAATATAATGGCATAACATGAACAAAAATTAATTATGTTGTTAATAAAATATTAATATATTTCTGCCAGAATAAGACTTCTATAATGAACATCATGGATACTTTGGGATTACAATAAAGGTGAATAATGGCCATCTGTATAAGAGATTGATAGACAATATGGATGTTACAGATGATTTCTTCATCAAGAGGGTAAAGCAATCTGTGCATATCTCAACTTAACATTTTGAGTACTTAGTTACAAAGTGTATTGTTAATTCTTGTAATATATCAATAATTTATTGCTACTTTTAAAGACTCTTTAAGTCTTTTCTTCTTTTTGTGTTGACTACATTGTAACTGCCCAAATTCATATACTTCTGCTCTGATATTATCGGCAAAGGAAATCAAGTGCAGAATCACCGTTGCAAAGAAGGCAAGGTCATAATTTACTTCCGTTTGGAGAGACTGATCCATTTCTAAATGAATGAAGGCCTGGCTAGTTCGCACGCTCGTCTTCTCTGTCTTCCTGTGTGGTGCAGAAACATGGACTTATAACACATCATATAGGAATAAAATAGATGCTTTTAAGATGTTGTGTTGCAGAAGATAGCTCCCTATAGTTTGGACAGAACATAAAACCAATGACTCGATTGTAAACAAACTGAAAGTTGAGAAGAATTATCCACATTCTGTCTCCTATGAAAACTTCGCCACATTGAGTAGGAGAATCTCTGGAGAAGGTGGTAGTATTAGGCCAGATACCGGGGAGAAAACCACATGGGAGAGCACCACTATGATGATCTCGTAAAATTAATAGTAGTGTTGGTCCTACTGTTCTTACTGCATACAGGAAACCTCAAGAGAACAACATGGAAGATTCACGAAAATAGCCGGGCTGAGTGGCTCAGATGGTTAAGGCACTGGCCTTCCGAACCCAACTTGGTAGGACAGATACCTGGGAGAAAACCACATGGGAGAGCACCGTTATGATGATCTCATAAAATTAATAGTAGTGGTGGTCCTACAGTTGTTACCGAATACAGGAATCCTCAAGAGAACAATATGGAAGATTCATGAAAAAAGCCAGGCTGAGTGGCTCAGGTGGTTGAGGCACTGGGCTTCTGAACCCAGCTGAGCAGGTTCGATCCTAGTTCAGTCCGGTGGTATTTGAAGGTGCTCAAATACGTCAGCCTCATGTCGGTAGATGTACTGGTGCGTAAAATAACTCCTGTGGGACTAAATTCTGGCACCTCAGCATCTCCGAAAATGTTCCAAGTAGTTGGTGGGACGTAAAAGCAATAACATTATTATTATTATTATTATTATTATTATTATTATTATTATTATTATTATCATCATCTCACAAAAAATATCAAAGATTTTAATTCAAAATTCTAGATATTAATATAAGTATATGGAACTTCTGTCACCTGTGTGTGTTTCAGCCAGGAAAGAGCAGTGGAGCAAGGGGTTACATGAGCATTGTAACTCAAGTTAAAAGCAAATCAAAGACCAGAGTTTAATGCTCGCTGCAGATTCATTGTTCGTTCATGTGTCATATTGAGAACGTCATAATAGTAAAGTAGCCTATTGGTAGTATCAAGATTTGAAGAAGTTTAATCTTGTGAAAAAATGTCCTTATTCATTTACTGGTGTCCTCTGTAGTCGGCTAGAATATGAATGAGTGGTTAAATTCAAAACATATGATACCATACGAATAACTACAATTTGATTGGGTCAAGCAGACCACACTGTTGTGTTTACATGTATGTTTTACAAGTGTGATGTTCCTGGGTTTTAATGGAACACAACACTTTAACGTCATGAGTGCTGACAAGGCAATTTTGTGAGATAAATGATGGGCTGTTATCAACATGTGGACTATTAAGCGGATTAGACTGGAGCCTGTCTTCCATGAAATACTCATTCAGCTCGTCAAGTGAAATTTCGGGTACCTGGTGGTTTGTTCTACCTACGCCCATAGATCAGAGATGCTTCCTGGCACTAGCCATATTTATGTTGCTTGCTGATTCACGAACATAGTTAAATGTAACGTTACATGTAATTGTTTAGTTTAATTCCTAATTATTCTATAATTTTTGTAGTCAAAGTACATTTGTAGAATCGAAAAAGAACATTACCCTGAGATATATTTTTAACTTACAGAGGCTAACCATGGATTAAGTTTTGCGGGATATACTTATCAATTTTTTCGTTGCCTATTTGTTCTCTAGGCAGTGTATTAATGAATTAAATGTAGTTATTTTTGTATTCATGTCCTCTTGATTTAAAGTGTCATTTCACAGAAGACTAGGCATCGTATCTTGATTCATTTCTATATCTTGTATATTCCTGCATGTTACATATCTAGGTTTAAATTTTGGAATACGAAGTGAGTAAGCAAGAAATATAAGGTCGTGATTGGGCGCGGTGGTACTGTAATTTTTCCATAAGTTACTTTTTTCTGAGGGTTATTAGTCACTTTAAGATCAATTAAGGTACAGGAAATGTTGTTAGCAGTTTACACATGGTTAGTCGGATGAGAGAGAAGGATAGTCATGTCACAGGAGGAAAACTTGTCTTCTAATTCTTTCGTGTCATAGGTTTTCACAATTAAAGTCCCCTAATATAATGACATGTTCATATGCCAGTAGCAAGTTAAAAAGATTCATTTCAAATGGCAGTGTAATGTATAAATATGTAATTAAAGATATTGTGCTTTTAGCAAGTGTTGTAAATCTCTTTGTTATGTATTGATTGAATGATTGAGTGAATAAATAAATAAATGAATGAATGAATGAATGAATGAATGAATGAATGAATGAATGAATGAATGAATGAATGAATGAATGAAAGAATGAGCTTTGTAGGTAGGATGTCAATAGCACTGTGAAGTGTGGGGAAAGTGAAATGCCAGCCAACTGGGATTTTAGTGCCTTGTAGTTTCTAAAGATTTGACATGGTTGTCAACTTTATGAAATGACTGAAGGGTGTGTTTTGGGCCCATGAGAGTTTTGAATGTGACATTTGAGCAGCAAAAGCAGTAACTATGAGGTGCAGTGTATTCCCATAGTTACCTCTGCATGCAATATATCATCCTTTTAATACAGGCTGAATGAATAATAGAACATGTAAGCCTAATGGAATTCAATAAACTTTGACCTATTCCTAAGCTTGTGCTAATAATTTCAGCACTTAAGATGGAACATGTCATTGCCAATAAATGAGATCTTGCAATCAATAACAGAATCATGAACTGCTGATAATTACACAAACAAGTCCATAACATATAAAAATTGTAGTTAGGGCGTATCGTATATCCATCAGCCAGTCATAAGGAATGTGTTGACGTATCGTATATCCATCAGCCAGTCATAAGGAATGTGTTGACATTTATATCCATCAGCCAGTCATAAGGAATGTGTTGACATACCGTATATCCATCAGCCACTCATAAGGAGTGTGTTATAACACAGCAAAGAACTCTACCCAGATTGGTATTTATTGCCAGTTGTTCATGGTACACTTCAAGAATAAAACTAGGAAAATTGTGAACCAGCCATTGAATAACAAAAATAAACTAACAACAAAAATGATATGCAGAAAACCAATGCATAAACAATAAAACTAACACAGTACCACTCAGAATATCACAAAAGTGGCTGAGAGCAAGTCAAGTCACGTGGAGATACCATTCTTAAAATGTTGCCTTGTTGGTATCATTGCCATGGAAACAGATAATTTTCCAGCAGCGTTAGTTGAGATTTTCTTGTTGCTAGCGCTAAACGTCAGACCCCAACTCTCGTGGGTCCTAGGTTATCTGTTTTGCAAATCTTGTTGATCTTTATATGAAACGTAAAATTTGCTGCATATTGACATTGGTGAAACCTGTCAAGTTTAATAAAATTGTGCCAATAGTATGTAATTCTGCTTTCTTGATTAGCTATGCACTCGTGATATTTTAAATATGTTGCCTTCTAGTTCAAGGTTTGTGAATAATTATTACACTATATGCCATTCTGTACATCATTTTTGTAAACCAGTCAAATACTTCAACTTTCAGAACTGTGAAACTCTTAATTGTCTTTTCTGCCACACAGATGAAGTAGGTTTTTTTTTTTTTTTTTGCTAGTTGTTTTACGTCGCACCGACACAGATAGGTCTTACGGCGACGATAGGACAGGAAAGGGCTAGGAGTGGGAAGGAACCGGCCGTGGCCTTAATTAAGGTACAGCCCCAGCATTTGCCTGGTGTGAAAATGGGAAACCACGGAAAACCATTTTCAGGGCTGCCGACAGTGGGGTTCGAACCTACTATCTCCCAAATACTGGATACTGGCCGCACTTAAGCGACTGCAGCTATCGAGCTCGGTAGGTATTTGTTTATCCATTTGTGTAATCTAGGGGTGCCTTTATGTATTTGTTATGTAAACATGAAAGTCTTGTTACCCTAGCTCTCTCAATATACACAAGAATAAAATACCTCATCAATTGGCATCATGTCTGCATCAGTTATTGTTTGAACAACCACCACAATTCTCAGCAATCTCATGTGACCTTTTGTGCTCCATTTTAAGGAGTCCTAACCATTTTCTTGTGCGTACATCATATAAGTAGGAGTTACTCATATATCACTATTTGACTGCTATTTTATCAGTACTATACATTTATAGGTGAAGTATTTAGTGTGTGCTGTCATTGTGTTTAAATACCTGTAGGTACTGGAGAAAAATAAGTCATCTGACAGTCGTGTATAAACTGAGTAACAAGTTTGTCCTTTGTTCCGGAATCACTATTAAAGTCTGTTTCTATCAGCAAAGGAAAATTGGAAGATAACCTCATTGTTCTGTTGTAGACATTTTCTGAAGAGGCCTTATGATACTGTGAGCATTTCAGAGAAAGGGGTTTGAGCAGCTTGAAGCTGCCCTAGTTGTTTCTAGTCAAGAATTTGTTAATGTTTGTGGTGATAACACAGTTCCTAATTTAACATAGATCAAAGAAGTCCATTGGACGTTTAGTGACACACCAAGGCCTCTCTTGCTATTGTATTGCCTCTACTTTTTTTATTATTCTCTATAGAAATATATACATTTTCCTTAAATACAATAATAAATTCAGACCGAGGGGGGGGGGGGGGGGGGAGAGTGGAGTGTGTGGGTGTGTGTGTGTGTGATGGAAAGGCCATATTTTATGAAAAGAGTGATTGAACTTATATGGTTGTTATTGAAGTCTGGACAAAATATATGGTTGGAACGTGGTTGAATATAAGATTGTAGCTTATTACAAGGGAAACTAATGGTTGGAAAATCTTACATTTCCTACCATATAGTCTGCAGTTTTGCAAAGTTGTTGATCAGTCAAATTATCTTGAAATGTGCAATGATCTGAGAAAGATGAGTTGTTACAATAAACAATTAGCAAGTTGAACTGAATCTGCTATGTTCTCCTTTGGATAGCAGATTTGCTATGGATGTAATATACAAATAAAAAACTAGCAATAATTCTGTATTTTCTCTGAAGTGCACTACTCAACCAGACCTGCATATTTGTTCAATAGATTGTTTACATATCAGACCATTACATACATTTTGTTTTGAACAAATAGAATCTTGAATATGCTGTTATTATTATTATTATTATTATTATTATTATTATTATTATTATTATTATTATTATTATTATTATTATTATTATTATTGAGGCAAAGTTAATTATTAGATACTGCTGAATGTACTATTGAGAGGTCGAGAGGTCTTCTGTGTAATTTCTTTATTATATAGGAAGATTTAAGATCAATTTATTCCAGTTTCCTCCATGTACTGTAGTTACTGCTGTAGTTACCAGGTTTGCACTTCCATAAATGTGTAATGATTGTCAAATTTTAGAGGGGCTTGACATATTTTAGCACTTAATTGAACAATGTAAAGATCAAACATACGTATAAGCTCTGATCTTACACTGACAAACTGTTAGTCAGACATCAGTGTCTTGGAGAAATCCTAGAGTATTGAACAGACACTAAAAAACATTTACTTTCCTTGTTAAACCTGTGAAGATATGTTGTTTCAGGTTCTGTTTCATATTGACATACATTCACCTTTCTTTTGGGGAAAAGATCAAGATAAGTCTAGGAGTCTATAATCATTGCTTGCCAAAAGATGATAATAATTTCAAGTGAACACAGACTGTAGAACATAGGCTATTCCAGCTGGTTTTAAAAGATACACTGTTTCTAAAATTAAATTCCCTTTGAAAATTAAAAATAATCAAAGATTTTTCATCAACAAAATGCACCACAAACAACATCCAACAATTTTCCTACTGCATACCTGTGTACCAGATTTACATGGTGGATGGCAGGTTTCACTGCATTAAGATTTGACAGCTTTATTTTTTTATTTTTCACTGTATCTTTTCCTTATAACTTTTGCTGCACAAATATTATTTCAAGAAGTGTTTATTGGTCATTGTGTAGAATAAGTGCCAAGTGATTTTTCTATTGACTGCCAGTGCTGTTTACTTCTGTACAGTGGATATTTTGAAATAATAAATTTACAAAAATTGATGCATAATGGCCTCATTATTAACAGCAAAGGCTTAAATCCCTTAACCAAAATCCCATTATATTCTCCAACTTCAGTTTGTGATGTATACCGATTCAAATTGATTGTGTTTCTTACTCAGTTGAATTTTTAAAAATCTGGTAAAACAACTTTTATTCGGTCTTTAGGTATAGATCATTACTGTGAACTAATAACGTTGTGCTTTAGTTGTTAACTGAAGTTCAGCAGTAACAAATATTTAAAAGGGCACATCATCTAAAAATCAACTTTTAATTGAAGAATAGTTGAATAGGAGATGCTCTGCGGGCAAAACTTTGGCATGGACTTGTAGATTCATTTTAAATGCCAACAGTTCATATGTAAATTAGTTCAGCAGTTATCAGATGATCCCAAACCTTAGGAAGTCATCATTTTATAGATATGAGTCAAATGGGAAAAATTTCAGCTTCATCCTATTAGAACACACTATACAGGGTAATGAAGATCATCATCAATGTCCCACTCCATCATCATAATCCTGGATTGAGTTCATACATTTTGAATGGTAATATTTGTTTCATCGTTTACAAACCTCTCAGCTGTTGCAAATTATCTTCAGAACGGGTTCCCATTTTGCTAATATCAACACATACACATCAAGATTTTATAGTTGTCTGTAACTTGCTTCAGCATATAGTTTGTAAGACCATAACTATTTGTCATACAAGCACTACACATAAATACAAAATTTAATCCACCTTCTCAATACTTGACAATCATGCGATGTTTATAAAAACATTACAATATACTATTACAAGGTACTAGTTTCGGTCCTATAAGGACCATCATCAGCCTAGCCAAGATACTTACTTATGTATATACCATAGTCCTAAAACAGAGTTGTGCAGTGAGACGAAAGATGAAAGAATGGACTGGGGATGTGGTGGAATGTGCATTGATTTAAATGATCCCAGTATCCCGTGCTAGTGACGAACATTCATTTTTGTCACTTCGGAGAATCCACACCTGTTGTAAGACACCCAGGAACAACAAAGACTCGTGAACTTGTCTCTGCTGGTGATTGAGATGATGTTGATGAAATTGACATCATTAGAGAATGGGAAGAATTCTACAGCCTTGTCCTAGAAGAATTCAATAAGAGAGGCAGATATAGTTCACTTTCAAACAGAGTGAGACAATGAGTCATTACATTTCATTTTTATTGTATGTGTCCTTAGATTATGATATGTGGGGGTGGGGGTCCAAACCTTTCACTTCACACCCAGGCAGGATATGGTGGGCCCAATGTCGTCATCTGTCAGGCCGGGGAGTTTTATATCGGTGATGTGATTTGCAGAGTAGGTGAGGTGGGTGTGGCAGTGACTTATAATAGGAACTGTCCTGGCATTCCCCTTATTGAAAACCACGAAACACCATTCCTAGGACAGCCGACGGTAGGGACCAACGCCACTACCTCCCAAATGTAGAGTTGCAAGGCTAGTAGAACTAGCTGCTGTTGAGCCGAAGCCCACTCTACTCTTTAAGATATACTTACCTTACCGTAAAAGTCATGTGCCGCTGGTGGTTACTCTAATGACAAGGAATTAACTTCTATGATTAGTTACTACCTCCTTTCCCCATAATGGATATTTCTCTCTTAAGGGCACCTGGACATGAAAAGTCAACAGAAAGTCACATTTTGATTTTTCACTTCTTTGAATAAAGAAAGCTTTCCTAAATCAAAATTATATATGTGTATGCTCCTGCAACAAAAGTGAATATTAAATAGCTAGTGGTGGCACCACTAGCCTCCTCAGCTGTCAGCCAACATTGGGGGAATCATAGAACAACTAGTAGTTCCAGTAGCATGCTAAGGAAACTCAAGTGGGAAATTTTTTAGTAAGGAGAAATATACATATAAAATAAAAAATGCCCAAGGTGTTTGTTTCCACCATGTTGGAAACAAATGAACATCTTGACTCTTTCCCATCAACACCATTCTGTTCATACTTGTTTCAGCCACTGCCTGCTCGATCTGCATCCGATGACTGCTTATACTGCCTGCTCATTACAATATATACAAATTACAAATTACATTACAAATACCCACAGCAGGTGACAGCACCAACTGGCTCCTGAACTGTCAGAATGAAATTAGCGGGAAATAGGGTAGTACTGTATTTGTTTACAGTGAAAATGGTGTACTGCTGCGTGCCTTTCTGCAAATAAAAGAAAGGGAAACCAGAATGCCATGGTATTTCATTCCATGACACAGGCTTTTTCAGGAGATCCCGTTGAAGCAATGTTTAGTTCTATAAGAATGGGAGGAGGGTGCAATGACATGACTGACTCCCGGGCAACTCAGAATTCCATAAAGAGAATTCTGAAATCCAGTATTTTAATGTCCACCGATGGTGCTAACGTTATCCAAAAACAAAATTCAAAATTTTCTGTCTCAGTATCCTCTCCCGGACTTGACGAAACATAACCAGTGATGCCCGCTGAGTATGTACTTGATTTACTGGAAGATGTTTGTGAGCCCCCTGAGTCAGTGTGTGTCACTTTGGAAACTGCTTCCCATGCATTAGTGTGTGGTTATTTAGTGCGCGTAATCGAAGAAAAAACAATGCAGCATGTGCTTGAGTAACGTTTGCACCTCAGTTAATGCATCCCCATTGTTGAACTTAATCAGACAGTCGATAGAGGAGGCCTGCACTATCCCCAGAAACGATTTATTGTCCTAATTATGGGGCTACAGAAATTTGTTGATGCGGCTCTACCGTACTGCAAGAAATCTGCAAGTCTGCTCCAGACTATAAAAAACTATGTTCTACCGTACCCTCTTTGTGCCACTGTAAGATTTTAAAGTGTTGTAGTAACAATAAGCACCAGGAACTTGTGTTAGAAACTGTGGTGGCCAAATTCGTGAAACCTCTACTTAGTAATGTAGGGAAGTACCATACAGCAGACAAAGTTTCCAGGTTTTCTTGTTCGTCGAAATCACTTTCTCGAAAAGTCCTGAAGCTATCACTCTCTAAAGCATCACTTTATGCGTACAATTCTTTAATTTTTCTGTTACTTTCAGATTTCAAATTTTGCTTGTATGCTTATCTAGCTGTATTCACGCGATAACTGGGTACGTCTGGTGCTACGATCTAGCGGCAGATTGTTTGTAAGTCATGTTACACGTTTGAATATGGAATGAGCAGGCAGTATAAGCAGCCATCAGATGCAGATTGAGCAGGCAGTGGTTTCAGCTGAACTGAGTTCTAGAAGATTAGTCAAGTGCTTGTATTTTAAGTGCTTCTTCAATGATCCATATTGGAAACAAATGAACATCTCAACACTTTACCATCAACATCATTGTGTTCACACTTGTCTCAGCTGAGGTGAGTTCTAGAAGATTCCTCTAGTGCTGATATTTTAGTGTTTCACCTGGTCTTCTATGAGGTTCAGTCTTCCAATTTGAGGAAAGCTGAGAGCTTGCACAGGACATGTGATTGTGATGAGTGTTTTTAAATCTTTCCTTGTCTTGAATTTCATGCTTGCTTCATATATATACTAGCAAGATACCCGTGCTTCGCTACGGTATTATACCAAAATTTATAATTGAATGCTGAACGTTTTATATATAATCCTCCGAAATTCGCGATCTGTATCGTTTTCTGAGAGAATCCGCCAAAATTAGTGATCTGGCTCATTTTCTGAGAGATTACGGCAAAGTTCCTCATATTTTTCAATCTTTCTTTCCAGCAATCGATTTCGTACTTTCCGGGATAGGTCCAGGTATTCCACGCGGTCAGTTGGGTCCCTAAATCTTTGCCATCTTTTCCTATAAGCATTTTTAGTAAGGATCAAATCCTGAAGGAGATCCGGCGTGGTGTCGTCTTGGGTGCCTTGGCGGTACTGAACCCGCGGCCGGACTGTATTCGTAGTCGTTACCAGGCCAGGACCCGTTTCCAGCACGGTCCGCAGAATTTGACGATAGTCCAGAACATCTATTAATAATAATAATAATAATATTATCATTATTATTATTATAATGTTCTGGACCCCACAGCAAGATGCAAGACCGCTACTTGGTGGTAAATTACATCTGCTGCCATTGTCATTGTTCACAATGTGACCAGCACCATTGTCGCGCGTAGGCAAGTGTGCGGGATATCTGGCGATACGAATTATGCATTATTGACCGTATTATAGACGTGAACAATTTGACGGTAAATCTCATTCCTATCGTTTATTCCAAATGTGTTTAAATTTTTATTTATATGCCAGGAGAGTCTACTGTAATCTAAGAACTTTCTCCGAAGGAAAAGATGGCTGTTGAAAACGAACCCAGGAAAGATTAAAAATGATCGGTTTATGATCAGAATAAGTACATCGAAAATCTACAGCCTGTTTTCAGTCATTCGACAGGGTCAGGAATGGAATGAATAAAACCCCATCTAGCAGCGACAATAGGAATTGTGCCGGCTACTGAAGCACTCCTCTGGGGCAATGATCGATTAATGACAAATGAAATGAAATCTTAGACAGTGTTGCTGGAATGAATGATGACAGGGAAAACCGGAGTATCCGGAGAAAAACCTGTCCCGCCTCCGTTTTTTCCAGCACGAATGTCACATGGAGTGACCGGGATTTGAACCACGGAACCCAGCTGTGAGAGGCCGGTGCGCTGCCACCTGAGCAACGGAGGCTCCTTATAAGTACATTATGAACAGTAAAATCAATTGGTCTCACCTCCTTTTACACCCCACCGCCGTTAAATATATTTACCCCCCACCCCAAAAAATTAAAAGAAGGCGTGTTTCTTTATGTTTAAAGGAGATTCCAAACACCAATGTTCACGTCTATTACCTTCAGTTTTGAGATATAATTATCCCCATAAAAATAATTCACTTTTTTCACTTCCTTTCACACTCCCCCCCCCCCCCTCCCAAGTGAATTTTCCGACAAAAACTACTTGCTTCTTTAATAGTAAAGGATCTTCTAAATACCAATTATCATGACTCTAACTTCTTCAGTTTTTGATTTATGTGTCTTCATGAAAGGAATTCAATTCCTTTTCACTTCCCTACCCCCAAGATGGTTTCCCCCACAAAACGTGTTTTTCTTCGTTTTTAAAGGTGATCCAAATACCAATTTTCACGTCTGTAACAACTTTAGTTTTTATTAGGTGTATGTATTCTCATACAATTAAGTCAATTAATTTTTCAATTCTTTCACACACACACACACACACACACACCCACCCACTACATTGAATTTTCCGAGAATACGTGTTTCTTTACTTTTAAAGCAGATTCCAAATATCAATTTTCACGTCTGTAACATCTTCATTTTGAGATATCAGTAGCCTTATTAAAATAATTCAACATCATTTTCAGTCAATTCCCCCCCCCCCCTTCCACCCAAGTTGTATTTCCGAAAACTAAAAATACACGTTTCTTTATTTTTAATAGAGATAAAAAAATACCATTTTTCACTTCTGTAACATGTTAAGTTTTTTGAGATATACTGTAGAAATTCTCATTTTAAAATTTCACCCCTTTTTAGTTCCCCTTAAGTGGAGTTTCCAAAAACAAATCACCTATATTTCTTTACATTTACAGGAGATTCCAAATACCCACTGTTGACGTCTGTAACATTTTACGTTTCTCAGATATTCACCCTAATTTGTCACTCCTGTTTAACCGTCATTAATTGGATTTTCCAATTTTTATTGTTAAAGGAGATCCCATATACACATTTTCAGTTCTGTAATATCTTCAGTTTCTGAGATATCTGTATCCTCATTAAAGGCATTCAACACATTCTTCACCCTTTTACACCCCTCCTATTTGGATTTAGAAAACAAAAAAGTACATGTTCCTTCAGTTTTGAAGGAGATTCTAAATACCAATATTTACATCTGTAAACTTTTAAAGTTTTAAGATGTAGACACACTCATTTTAAAGATTCATCCCCCTTTTCACCCACCCCCCCCGCATTATTTGGATTTTCCAAAAACTAAAAAAATACCTGTTTCTTTATTTTTAAAGTAGATCCCAAATAACAATTTTCAGGTCTGTAATATCTTCAGGTTCTGAAATATAAGTAGCCTCATTAAAGGCATTCAACATTTTTTTACTCTTTCCACCCTTCCTATTGGGATTTTCCGTAAACAAAAAAGTACGTGCTTCTTTATTTTTGAAGGAGATTCTAAATACCAATTTTTACATCTATAAACTTTAATAAAAGTTTTGAGATATAGATACACTCATTTTAAAAATTCATCCCCTTTTCACCCCCCCCCCATTAATTGGGTTTTCCAAAAACAAAAAAATATGTGCTTTATTTTTAAAGGAGATCCCAAACACCAATTTTCAGGTCTGCAATATCTTCAGTTTCTGAGATATAAGTATCCTCTTTAAAGGCATTCAACCCCTTTTTCACCCCTTTTCACCCCTCCTATTGGGATTTTCTGAAAACAAAAAAATACGTGTTTCCTTATTTTTAAAGGAGATTCTAAATACCAATTTTTACATGTGAAAACTTTTAACGTTTTGAGATATAGATACACTCTTTTTAAAATTTCACCCCCCTTTTCACCCCCTTAGCGACAGAATATCCAAAAATCGTCTCTTAGCGAGCACCTACATCTTAATATGAATATATCCCCACTGACTGCCTTAGGAGAAACCAGCATGGCAAGGTTATTTCATTTAGTGTGCAAGATGTATGAGACAGGAGAAGTCCCATCCGATTTTCGGAAGAATGTTGTTATACCTATTCCCAAGAAAGCCGGTGCTGACAGGTGTGAAAACTACCGCACCATTAGTTTAGTATCTCATGCCTGCAAAATTTAAACACGTATTATTTACAGAAGAATGGAAAAACAAGTAGAAGCTGAGTTGGGAGAAGATCAATTTGGCTTCAGAAGAAATGTAGGCACACGTGAAGCAATACTGACTTTACGTCTGATCTTAGAGGATCGAATCAAGAAGGACAAGCCTACGTACATGGCATTCGTAGATCTAGAAAAGGCATTCGATAATGTTGATTGGACCAAGCTATTTATGATTCTGAAGATGATAGGGATCAGATACCGAGAACAAAGAATTATCTACAATCTGTATAAAAATCAGTCTGCAGTGATAAGAATCGAGGGCTTTGAAAAAGAAGCAGCAATCCAGAAAGGAGTGAGGCAAGGCTGCAGTTTGTCCCCTCTCCTTTTCAATGTTTACATAGAACAGGCAGTAAAGGAAATCAAAGAGAAATTTGGAAATGGAATCACAGTCCAAGGAGAGGAAATCAAAACCTTGAGATTTGCCGATGATATTGTTATTTTATCTGAGACTGCAGAAGATCTCGAGAAGTTGCTGAATTGTATGGATGAAGTCTTGGGTAAGGAGTACAAGATGAAAATAAATAAGTCCAAAACAAAAGTAATGGAGTGCAGTTGAACGAAGGCAGGTGATGTAGGAAATATTAGATTAGGAAATGAAGTCTTAAAGGAAGTAGATGAATGTTGTTACTTAGGTAGTAAAATAACTAACGATGGCAGAAGTAAGGAGGACATAAAATGCAGACTAGCACAAGCAAGGAAGAGCTTTCTTAAGAAAATAAATTTGTTCACTTCAAACATTGATATCGGAATTAGAAAGATGTTTTTGAAGACTTTCGTGTGGAGCGTGGCATTGTATGGAAGTGAAACATGGACGATAACTAGCTCAGAAAGAAAGAGAATAAAAGCTTTTGAAATGTGGTGTTACAGAAGAATGCTGAAGGTGAGATGGATAGATCGAATCACAAATGAAGATATACTGATTCGAATTGGTGAGAGGAGATCGATTTGGCTAAATTTGACGAAAAGAAGAGAGAGAATGATAGGACACATCTTAAGACACCCAGGACTTGTTCAGTTGGTTTTTGAAGGAAGTGTAGGTGATAAGAACGGTAGGGGTAGACCAAGGTATGAATATGACAAGCAGATTAGAGCAGATGTAGGATGCAATAGTTACGTAGAAATGAAAAGGTTAGCGCAGGATAGAGTGGTATGGAGAGCTGCATCAAACCAGTCTATGGACTGATGACTCAAACAACAACATCCCCAAAATTTCATTTCTTTATGTCCAGTAATTTTGGCTCGGCGATGATGAATCTGTCAGTCAGGACAAGTTATTTTATATATATAGATTATATATATACATGCATATTTGTTTTTTCTTTTTATTCATGTCTTGCCTTACTTTGATTTTGACTGATTATGGTATCTGGTAAGACAAACTAGTTTCTACAAATATATGTAACTTTTTTTTAAGGTTACAACAAACAGTATTAATAGGTGGAAACCTTTAGCTTTTGTTTTACACTAAATTTACATATGACTTTTAGATTCTCTTACTGGTTTTTCTGACATTCTTGCAATTGCCTTGTATCTGCAAAAACTTATTTCCTTGGTGCGTTTCTATGCTGCACCACCCTTTCGGCAATAAATCCACCCCTTCGCTCCTCCCACTGCTATTGCTTATTTATATAATATAGCTGAACTTCTCCTTCTCCACCTACTCACAATCGACACTTGTTTAATCAATCTACTGGTAGATACTAGTAGATGACCTTGCACTTACTACTCAAACTGATACCTTTGATGAAGCAGAGATCTCTTTAACTGCTGCATTAGAAGAGCTAGGTACCTATTATGAGGAAAACCAACTCAAACCAAATCCAGCTAAGACTCAAATTTGCAAGTTCCAACTGCGGCATGCACAGGCCTCTCAGAAACTCCAAGTACTATGGAAGGGGAGCTTACTGGAATACTGCTTTACACCAAAGTACCTGGGAGTTATGCTGGATCGCACATTAACATATAAGAAACATTGCCAAAACCTGAAACAAAAGATAGCTGCCAGAAACAACATTCTACAAAAGTTATCAGGAACAAGTTGGGGAACACAACCACAAACAATTAGAACATCAGCTCTAGCTCTATGCTATTCTGCAAGAGAATATGCCTCCCCGGTTTGGTACAGGTCAGCTCATACGAAGCAGGTCGACATCGCTTTAAACGAAAGCTGCAGGATCATTACTGGATGCTTGAAACCTACACCCATTGAGAAGGGCCAACTTTTAGCTGGTATTGCTCCCGGTGAGATTCGTAGGGAGGTAGCGGCTAACAAAGAAAGACTCCAGTCATCTTCTTCAGAAGCACATCCTCTCTATGGATACCACCCAGACACACAGAGGCTAAAATCTAGAAAAAGTTTTCTCCACACATCAGTTAACCTTGAGGGGAAAGCAGAGAATGCTAGAGTCACAATGTTGAAAGAAAGAATCCACCACCTTTCCAACTGGATAGAGCCGAAGGAAAGTCTTCCATGTGGACACCAGGAGAAGTGGACAGTATGGAAAGCCCTTAACAGATTCCGTACAGAAGTCGGCAGAACAAAAGTAAATTTGCGGAAGTGGGGCTTCTCAAGTGATTCATCACTTTGTGATTGCGGAGAGCAGCAGACGATCCAACATCTATGTCAGTGTGTTTTATGTCCTTCAATGTGCACTATGAAAGACTTGATTGCAGCCTCCCCCAACGCTATTGATGTTGCCCAATACTGGGCAAGCATCATCTAGCTCTCGAATATTGTTGCTCTATCTGTGATTGTATAATAGACTTGTATATTTGTATAGTAGGAATGTAGATATCTTGTTGCTTTTTGTTAAATATCTGTAAGTAAAATTGATACTTCTGACACGAATAAAGAAAGATCAATCTACTTCTCTGTCTTGGTATCATTGTCATGGTATCGGACACATTGCACGTAACTGTTCCAATTCATGTTCGGGAAATGCCCATACCCACTGTCAGTAGACAGCTCACCGTCAACTGGGATAAATCTGCCGCATGTTTCCTCCATTTTATCTTCTAATTTGATGTCACATAATGCCTACATTCTTGCTTTATTGAATGATGTGCCTCCCTTAGCTTTGTTGGACTCTGGTGCCTCTACATCCCTAATTAGTCTTTCATTGTTTCAACAACTACTGGGGCCGATGACCTTCGATGTTAGGCCCCTTAAAACAACAAGCATCATCATCATCAACAACTACTCAAACTGCACCCCCAACTTGAGCTGCAATTTTCCACCCTCCAATGCAATTCTATATCTCAGCATCCCCTGCACATTGTAAGCCAGACTAAACTTACTATCAAACTTTCTAAGTTCTCATGGTCTTTTCTCTTTTATGTAGTTCAAGATCTTCCTATCCTGGACTATGATACTTTTTCCAATACTGGGTTAATACTTAATACTAAAACCTTTTCTATTTCATTTTTGTGACCAAACCACATGCATTCCAAAAATTAATCCACGTGAATATCCCACTCAGGATTATTTCGCATATTTATGTCACTACTTGTCAGCAGGATGCACGTACTTCCTTGAAATCAAAATTTTTTGACATTATTACGGATCACCTTCGTACTGCCACTAATTATAAGGCTCATATCGATCTTTTGGACACTACTCTTTCTGCCCGCCCCCCTCTCTTACCATCTTAGTCCACCTAGATGAAACTTTTAGACCAACACATTAAAAAATGCTTTCTGACGGCACTATTGTTCATTTATCCTCCAATTATACCTCCCCAGCGTTCCTTGTTGACAAACTGGATTGCTCTACGTGTTTTGTGATTGATTACCGTAGATTAAATTCTAGGATTCAGTACAATTCCTGTCCGATTCCTAAAATGCAAACTACTTTTCACTTTTTTTGCCAAAGCTAAATATTTTTTCGATTCTTGATCTTAATTCCGCCTGTTATCAAATACCTTTAGATGCTACTAGTTCTACATAACTCCTAATGGCCTATTTCAGTTCAAAAAAACTCCCTTTTGGATTAAATTTAGGTTCTCAATTGATGCAACAACTTGTTGATTCCCTCTTTGCTGACATAAGATATCAATATCTTTATCCATATATTGATGATTTACTTGTTTTTAAAGTTGATTTCGACTCCCATATTACCCATCTCACTGAAGTTCTTTGTAGATTGTGGGCTGCCGGTCTTACCATCAGTCCTTCCAAGATTTCTCTTGCTCAGACTTTGGTTCAGTTTCTAGGACATATTATTTCCCCTCAGGGTATTTCGGCCGATCTCGATCGCATCGCTGCCATTACCCAAATTTTGCCTCCTAAGAACATAAAACAACTACGTACATTTTTAGGTATGGTCTCCTTTTACAATTGCTTCATCCCGACATTCTCTCATATTGCTGAACCCTTGAAATATATGAAGCGGAAAATCATCAGATTCTTGACAGACAAATGACAGCAAGCTTTATTCTCAAATACCTTCTCATGTATGCTCCCATTTTGCCGTTTCCCGATTTCTCATTGCCATTTAAAGTCCTTACCGATGCCTCCAGTCTTGCTGTTTCTGGTGTACTCAATCAAATTGTCGAGGGTATCCCTTTGCCCATTGCTTATTTTAGCAGACTTCTTTCTGCTACCGAGGGCAATTACTCTGTTTATGAGCGTGAAGCTCCAGCTCTATTGACTACCTTGAAACACTTTTCCAAATATTTAGAACACAAAGAATTTGTTGTGAAAATCAATACTCAGGTCCTTTCTTGGCTAAAAATTCGGGCACAACTCTTAATAATATAATTGATTAGAAAAAATTTATTAAAACATTCTGTCTCAACTCAACTCTACACTCAACAATACATCGCGCCATTACTCAGCACACACAAAAACAAAAGAAGCACAGTTTTAGTCACAGAGTAAATATAAATTTAGCACGGTTTGGATGTGAGAAGGTTGGCAACACAATCTCCGAATAAAACAATTGAATAATCAAAAACACTACCAGATATGAAAAATACTACACACACTACGAACTATTTTTCTCATCATGTCAAATTTTAAATGACACTCAATACAGAAGATAAAATTATTAATTCCAATACCTCCCCTTGTCATAAAAATTTGACCACAAACACAAATAGGAAAAAATAAGCAACATACATAGATAAACATGTGGACACTAATCAACAAGTCCTAACAACTTCCTAAATTTAGAAGTTCCCTCCCCTGACAATTCCTTTGTAAAAATGTCTGCCACGTTTTCATCTGATGGTATATACACAAACTTAACCAATCCCTTGGCCACAATGTCCTTTAGAAATAAATAGCGAACATCCATATGTTTAGTTTTTTCAGACACAACATGAGTTGAGCTCACATGTATAGCACCTTGATTATCACAAAGAATTAGAATTGGCACTTTAACGTAATTACAATCATCAAATTCATTGAAAAAATTATGCAACCACAACATTTCCTTTGTGCACATCACCATTGATACAAACTCAGCCTCCACAGTTGAAGTAGCAACAATCTGTTGTTTCTTACTAGACCATATAACTGGACAACCAGCAAATTTGCACACATATCCAGAAATAGATTTCCTGTCCTCAGAGTTAGCATAATCAGCATCACAATAAACACTCATTGAATCATCACTAGCTCTGTAGCATAATTTCACACCTCTTGTTTTCTTCAGATATCTAAACACCTTCTTTATTCTTTGCCAATCTTTTACGCTAGGGTTTTGAGAGTACTGGCTCAACTTGCAGACCGCAAACGATATATCCGGTCTTGTATTGTTGGCTATATAAAGTACTATCCGCACACTTTATCTTGGTGCATTTACATTCTAGTGCTGAATCGGTCGACCTCGGCGATCTTCGAGATTCATACTGGCAACCTTTGAAACACAAACTATGAATCGCTTAAGCATCGTTGTGCGACATCTGTCGTAAACTTTACGTACTGGTACTGTTGTTGTTTACACATCAAAGTCAAAGTATAGAATTCATGCTAGGAACAAGATTCGCATCGAGAGATATGTTTTATAATGTTATATAATGTGTATGTGACATAGTTGTTGGCTTAAGATGACAACGGTTTAGAAATTTCATATCGATCGATCATATTCTCGATTCAATTCAGATTTCATTTTCATTCAGTTGGCAGCACCAGGCAGCACTATCGATACCGGGACAGCTCCCTCCTTACTCCTCACCCCGTACACAAATGCATCAAGATAAAGTGTGCGGACAGTAGATTGCCTACAGCCTTTTGATACAAAGTCTGATTACAACTATCAGCCTCCCCTGAAATCCTCTTGTCTCCTACATCCAACGGAGCAACACATCCTTTTGCATTTTTTAGGTTATACTCGTGTATCAGATTATCAATGTATTTGCACTGATCAACATACACCGCATCTTTGGTTACAGTCATAGACATTGATAAAAAAAACTCTTAATTTGCCCCAGATCCTTGAAGTCTAGATAGCGACACAACTCTGACTTAACCACTCCAAAACTTCAACAATACCAATAGCTATCATATCATCAACATACACTCCAACTAGTATATTTTTACCGAAGTACACACATGGTTCACAAACAGATCTTTTAAGACCGACTGACTTCAAAACACCATCAAAACAAATGTTCCAGTCCTTTGAACTTTGGTGTAAACCATACATGCTTTTCTTTAACTTGTAGACACAGTTGGGTTTTCTTTCAAAACCACTTGGTTGCTCCACAAACACTTCCTCCTTAATGTTACTCTTCAGAAATGCCGCATCTACATCATAATGTTCAATATTCCAACTTTTGACAACCGCAAGAGCAATCAAGATTCTGACAGTCTGACGCCTCAAAACAGGACTGTAAGTATCATTATAATCAACACCTTCTACCTGCTTATAACCTAAAGCTACAAGTCTAGCCCTGTGAATGTTCTCATTACAATCAAGTCCTTCTTTGATTCTGAACACCCATTTTGTCCCAATAATATTCTTTCCCTTTGGTCTCTCTACCAATTCCCAACACTTATTTTTCTCAAAATTACTTAGTTCCTTCTCCATTGCTGATTTCCATTTTTCACATTCAGGACCAGTCAAAGCTTCCTTGGCACTCTTTGGTAAACTGTCAGTTACAGCAGACACAACATGCAAATTACATCCCATGCAATCCACACACTCTTTTCTGTTTCTGATTCTCTGTGACCTACGTAGTTCAGGAATTATGGGTTCTCCCTGCACTTCAGTATTGATGTTATTCACACTGATTTCAGGACCTATTTCTGGCTCATCTATTAGTTGCTCATCAGTTCTGCGTGCCAAGTCAGATTCATTATCAGAGTCAAACAAACTTAAATCTACAACCAATGGTTTCTCACATGACTTAACAGGTAACACAATAGCAGGTCCTTCCTTAGTTTTCATGGGAAACACTCTTTCCTCAAATACTACATTTCTGGACAAAACAACACACTTGTTTTCCAAGTCCCACAGCCTATAACCTCTTCTATTGTCAGGATAGCCCAAAAAGACACATTCCTTTGCTCTAGACTCTAATTTCTCAGCTTTGTTATGATCCTCATATGCCCAGGCACGACATCCAAATACTCTCATTCTACAAATTTCCTCATCAGACAATTTTTTGTTAAACCACAATTCATAGGGCACACTGTTTTCAATAGCAGATGCTTTACACCTATTCTTAATGTAACAGGCAGTATATATCGCCTCACCCCAAAAATTCAAAGGCATGCCTGCATTTAATAACATGCACCGAACTAAAGTCAGAAGCTGTTGATTCAGCCTCTCTGCCACTCCCATTTGCTGGTGTTCGCCTGGTAAAGACAGCCTGTGAACAATACCATTGTCAACAAAGAACTGTTTCAAGTCATTATTACAATATTCTCCTCCCCCATCTGTTTGAACACTTTTCAGTTTTTTATCTTGAATATTCTCAGCTCTTTTCTTGAATGTAATTATTTTTTCAGAAGCCTCACTTTTGTGCTTTAACACACTCACTTCACTGTATCTGGAATAGTCATCTGTCAAGGTTAGGAAATATTTCCCCCCTCCCAAGGTTTCAGGCTTTACATAACAAACATCAGAGTAAACAAGTTCTAAGGGAGCTGGTGATTTTACTAGTCTATCTGGGAAAGGAGCCCTTTTAGCTTTGCCTTTCATGCACACTTCACACTTCTCACTACCTTTCTGTTTGCTAATCAAATCACTGTCAGGCAAATTTTCAGCATGCCCAAAATGGCCATGCCATATTTCTCTTGTTACCATCTTGCAAGCAACTGCACACACAGATTCCTGTTCACCATCACTATCTTGACAGTCAGATTTCTCTAGTTCATACCAATCACATTTGATGATATACATGTCATCTTCTTCTCTTGCATAGGCACTGAACAATTCTTCATCTCCATTCACTTTGTCATAAGCAGTCAGCTTTCCATTGTCTATCTCAAAACGCACATTAGTTTTTCAAGTTGCCTCACTGACAAAATATTATCAGATGCATCTGGAACCCACAGCACTTTGGTTAGTTTCAAAGTCCATCCACCACACTGATCACTTATTTTCAGTACTATGGACCCACTGCCTTTCACATCACATACGACACTTTTCTTTCCCACCTGCACTGAACCTGACACATTTCTTGTAAAGTTGTTCAACAACTCACGGTGAGGTGTAATGTGATGGTTGCAACCATTGTCCACAATCCAAGTGTTTGCATCACTTGACTTTTCGTCCTGTTTACATTCTTTGTCCTCAGGTCCTCTCATCAAATGCACAGCATATTTCACTTTCACAGTGCTATTTCCAATCTTCTTTTCTTCTGTCTCTGGTTCTTTCTTCTCTTCATAAGTGGCAACTTTATTCTTGAATTCTCTCTGTGGCTTATTGTTGTCATGGGCATTCCCGTCTGAGCCCCTATTGTCACTTGTACCAGCTTCAGAGTTTCTACACTTAAACGAAGGATGTCCCTCCTTGCCGCAAGAGTAACAAATCACATTTCCTCTTGACTTGGCTTCTCTTACCTTTGGACACTCTCTTGCAAAATGCCCAAGTTGACCACAACAGTGACAGGATCTATCAGAAGAGCTGAATTTTTCACCAGAAAAATTGTGTTTCTTCTCAAAACCATGGAATTTTCCTTTGTTCTTCATAACATAGCTTCTCAATTCTTGATTTTTCTTCTCACGTTCATCCTTCTCTCTCTCTAGTCTATCTTCTTCCAGCAGCAATTTACTCTTCACATTTTCTGACGATAGTTTTTCTTCATTTAACTCCATCACATGGGCAATGTGTTTGTAATTTTCCTGCTTCAAACCTCTCAGCATGTAGGCCGCCAAGTCTTGATCATTGATGTTGGATCCATGATTTCTCAGTTTTTCCACTAATTGCTCAACTCGATTCAGATATTCCAAAACAGGTTCATCATGTTTCTTGATGCAGCTTGCCAGTTCGTCCATGGTACTCACAAATTGAAAAGGAGAAATCTTGAAATGGATTGCTTTAAGTCTGTTCCAGGCATGCTTTGCTCGTTCATGTCTGGTTACATCATTCAAGTAACAGTCCTCTACTAACTCCGTCAAGTAACTAAGTGCAGTGGCATTTAGGTCCTCTTCGTCTGCAGTTAAATCTTCATCATCATCATAACCAGGATCGATGGCAGTCCAGCATTTCTTTCTTATTAGGAAAGCCTTCACTCGCTTGCACCACACCACATAGTTTTCCGGCCCAAGTCTCTCAATCTTCGGCGTATCCGCAACTGATGCCATTTTTACTCACGACTTACTGACGCACTGGGCCCATAACCTATCAGAAATAAATTCGGGCACAACTCTTAATAATATAATTGATTAGAAAAAATTTATTAAAACATTCTGTCTCAACTCAACTCTACACTCAACAATACATCGCGCCATTACTCAGCACACACAAAAACAAAAGAAGCACAGTTTTAGTCACAGAGTAAATATAAATTTAGCACGGTTTCGATGTGAGAAGGTTGGCAACACAATCTCCGAATAAAACAATTGAATAATCAAAAACACTACCAGATATGAAAAATACTACACACACTACGAACTATTTTTCTCATCATGTCAAATTTTAAATGACACTCAATACAGAAGATAAAATTATTAATTCCAATAACTCTTTCTGCCCGCCCCCCCTCTCTTACCATCTTAGTCCACCTAGATGAAACTTTTAGACCAACACATTAAAAAATGCTTTCTGACGGCACTATTGTTCATTTATCCTCCAATTATACCTCCCCAGCGTTCCTTGTTGACAAACTGGATTGCTCTACGTGTTTTGTGATTGATTACCGTAGATTAAATTCTAGGATTCAGTACAATTCCTGTCCGATTCCTAAAATGCAAACTACTTTTCACTTTTTTTGCCAAAGCTAAATATTTTTTCGATTCTTGATCTTAATTCCGCCTGTTATCAAATACCTTTAGATGCTACTAGTTCTACATAACTCCTAATGGCCTATTTCAGTTCAAAAAAACTCCCTTTTGGATTAAATTTAGGTTCTCAATTGATGCAACAACTTGTTGATTCCCTCTTTGCTGACATAAGATATCAATATCTTTATCCATATATTGATGATTTACTTGTTTTTAAAGTTGATTTCGACTCCCATATTACCCATCTCACTGAAGTTCTTTGTAGATTGTGGGCTGCCGGTCTTACCATCAGTCCTTCCAAGATTTCTCTTGCTTAGACTTTGGTTCAGTTTCTAGGACATATTATTTCCCCTCAGGGTATTTCGGCCGATCTCGATCGCATCGCTGCCATTACCCAAATTTTGCCTCCTAAGAACATAAAACAACTACGTACATTTTTAGGTATGGTCTCCTTTTACAATTGCTTCATCCCAACATTCTCTCATATTGCTGAACCCTTGAAATATATGAAGCGGAAAATCATCAGATTCTTGACAGACAAATGACAGCAAGCTTTACTCTCAAATACCTTCTCATGTATGCTCCCATTTTGCCGTTTCCCGATTTCTCATTGCCATTTAAAGTCCTTACCGATGCCTCCAGTCTTGCTGTTTCTGGTGTACTCAATCAAATTGTCGAGGGTATCCCTTTGCCCATTGCTTATTTTAGCAGACTTCTTTCTGCTACCGAGGGCAATTACTCTGTTTATGAGCGTGAAGCTCCAGCTCTATTGACTACCTTGAAACACTTTTCCAAATATTTAGAACACAAAGAATTTGTTGTGAAAATCAATACTCAGGTCCTTTCTTGGCTAATGAAGAATGCTCCCAAAATTGGGAAAACTGGCAGACGGTTGTTATGTCTTTCTTGATTTAAATTGTCCCTTAAATTCAATTCTAGTGCTGATAACTGTGTTGCTGATGCTCTGTCTTGTTTATTTTATGTGCTCCCTTCTGATGTCTCTTTCCCAGAAAGAGACCGAGCTCCCGTCTTCTACTTTTTATTCCCCTTCTCAAGTTAACCTAGTATGTTCCTTAATTCTTTCCATTATCTTTCCAATCCTGCCATTTCATCAATTACTTGGTGATTTTTGCAACTAAACTAAACTTTTGTTATCAGATCCCTCTTACCATGGTCACTTTACCTTATCCAAAATTCTTTAAGCCTACCTCTAAATCTATTGCTAAAGTAGTGATCCCTACAGTTCTTCAACCTGTGATACTCTCCTGTTACAATTCTACACCTACTGGGGGACAATTAGGGATTGCCAAGACCTTTGACCGTATTACTTTTGGCCTCAGATGCGTAAGTGTATACGTCAGTATATCTCTTCTTGTGAACCCTGCTAGAGAGCAAACCTTTGAATTCAAAGTCACCTGGTTTACTCTCTGCTCTCCCTACCACTTACCCTGCTCAAACCTTTTTTATTGATCTGGTAGGCCCCATTGTTTGTTCATCTAGGGGTAATACCCATATCCTTACCTTATTAGATGGGTTCTCTAAATTCTTGGCCCTCCATCCCTTACGAAAGATTTCTTCTGACATTATTATCAATTTACTTTCTAATCAAATTTTTCCTCTTACCAGTTTACCCACTAACTTAGTGTCTGATAATGCATCAATATTTACTTCAAAAGCCTTTTTTTTAATGTGTTTTTTATTAGGCATCAAAAGAATTGCTACTTCTTCATATCACCTCCGGCTAATAATGTTGAAAGGTCCGTAATCTTAAAATTGCTTTATCGACTTTTCATCATTCGTATCATAAGCCTGGGATTCCAAACTCTCTGCACTAACCTTAGGTTTCAACTCTAGCATTAACTGTTTCACTGTTTTTCTCAGATGTGATCTTCATAATCCCTAAGTTTAAATTGGAATCTTCAAAATCTCTTGGAATCTGATAATACTCAGTCCATCGAATCTCTCTAGACTGATGCTCTTTCTAATTTGATGAAAGCTCAAACTATTCACAAGAAAGCCCACATCCATACTTAAAGTTGGTGACTTGGTATTACTGACTAATCATCCTCAAAGTTTGGCCATTGACCACCTCTCTGCTAAACTAGCATCTTATTTGGTAGGCAATTATCGTATTATTGCATTTCTTACGCCCATTAATGCCTTGTTGCAATCTCCTTCTAACACCTTAGAGGTAAAAAGAGTTCACATTGGGCAAATAAAAAAATTTGTCGCAAAAAATGTTTCCTCGTGACTCCTTTCTTGTGTATATCTTTGCCCCCCCCCCCTCTTTCTTGTTCCTTCTGTATTCACATACCATTTTTCTTATTATTCTTCCTTTCCCACCTTTCTGCCCTTCCCTTTAGAGTATGCTGGAGGGTATCGTTCGCCTAGGTTTCCGTAGTCGAGTGTGGTTATTTATTTTGCTTCCAGTTATTTGGTTACATCCCTTTCACTTACATTTTATGGGGGTTCTCATTTTGCTATGCTCTCTCTGCTGGCCCTCCACTGCATCACCTTGAGGTAGACTCTCCCATCATTTGCCTAAGTTTGTCTGATGGGACTTTCTGTTGGTTCTTTGAGGATTCTTCCCCTCCCTTTTTCTCTTTTTTTTTTTTTTCCCAGCCACAAACAAATGATCAAATAATTTTACTTGTAAAATATATATTGTAACTTAAATTGTTTTTTTGTGACCTTTTAATCTGAAATTCAGTCTATTGTCTTATTCACCCTTTATATTAAACCGGTCCATTCTGCTTTTCTCCTGCACATACAACCCCCCTCCCCGCACCTTTTCCTACTGTTTTCTGTGCAGTCGCTGTTGCCGTTCTGTTTTTTGTTGTAGAGTTTGCTTCTCGCTCCAGTCGCTATACGATCATCTCTCCGGCATGATGACATCTCTCGTTGGACCTTGATGACGCCTTCATCATCTCTGCTGTGGCAGCTCGCTCTTCTCCATCCTTCGGATTTCTCAGAGCGAGGGAAGATATAATGAGCTCCTTGCATCTACCAGCATATTTGCTTAGCTGCCTTTGCTACGCACTGTGCTGCGGCTGCTTCTGCTCGTCGCTTACGACTGCTTAGCCTGTCTTGCCACTCTGCTGTCTGACATGTCACACACATCATTATGACAGGTTACTCTTGAACTTTCGCTGCCTCGTCACCTGTTCTAGTACCTTCCATCTCTTGTGCTATATATTTAAGCCCTCGTCCCATAAACTTTATTCTACTTTCGACCGTGATGTGTGTGTGTGGGGGGGGGGGGGGCTCTTATTTTCTTACATGTGTGCTTATCACCATGCCAACCTGCATCAGCTTAACTTCTATGGCAGCCTTGGTGAGAAAAGCTATTATGTCTTGACCATTATGACTTGACCAGATCTTGATTTCTCTCGAGCCCCTTAGGCCCCTATATGGTTTAGATTTCATGGCTTCGATACTGTGCTTTGGATTATGCGCCAGTGGTATTTCACTTCTTCTCTAGCCATGAACTACACATTGTGAACTGTGCCAATGCTGGGCGCAAAATAAGAAATTTGCTCTCTCCTCTGGAAATTGCTTCCTTTTTGAATGGCGAGTGTCGTGTGTTTCGTACTGACATTTCTTTTTTATATGAGGCTAGCTTTAATAAATATTGCTACACGATCCCTCCTATCCTACCCTTTCATCCCCCTCTCCCTTTCATTTTTCTCCCTTTAATGCTAACCTTTATATTATTAAGCTCAGGTTGTACGTTGGTCAGACTGGTATTCTCTGCTGGTAACGATTGTTGTTGTTGATCAAGTATTTTAACATATCTTTGTAATTGTGGCTGGTATCAGTATTCATACTAATTATTTTAACATATCTTTGTAATTGTGGCTGGTATCTGTGTTCGTACTAATTTAGGAAGTATTTTTCTTTTCTTCATATGAATATTATATCTCTTTGGTTTTCTAAGTTGTTTCTAAATATATGTAAATTTATACTTGTTATTTGACTTATTACATTTCACTATTCGCTGCCCTTTCCTCTGGATTCTCATTCACTTCCTCAATTTTGCACTAGGCCTAGTATATTATTATTGGTTGGCCCTGCAGTGTAGGGACAGCATGCCTGCCTCTTACCCGGAGACTCTGGATTCGATTCCCGGCCAGATCAGGGATTTTTACCTGGATCTGAGGACTGGTTCGAGGTACACTCAGCCTACATGATTAAAACTGAGGGGCTATCTGACGGTGAGATAACGGCCCTGGTCTAGAAAGCCATGAATAACAGCCGAGAAGATTCATCATGCTGACCACACGACACCTCATAATCTGCAGGCCTTCAGGCTGAGCAGCGGTTGCTTGGTCGGCCATGGCCCTTCGGGGCTCTTTTGCCGTGGGATTTGGTTTTGGTATATTATTATTATTATTATTATTATTATTATTATTATTATTATTATTATTATTTTGCACGGGTTAATCTCCCCCACCTTTTGCCTAATTCTAGCATGGGATTATTGTGATGCTGAGTGCTAATTTATTTATTTATTTATTTATTTATTTATTTATTTATTTATTTATTTATTTATGCGCTGCAGTCCCTTGTCTTGTTCTCTAGCTGTGGTTTCGCCTTGTTCGACCATATGTTAGCCCTTCTTGCTTGGGCTTGACTCTACCATAAGTTGTCTGAATCCAGTTATCTTCGTCACTTTCTCCTCATAGTACCGCATTTTATTACAATTTGTTGCCGGATATTGTCATTCCTTATTGTGTCTCTCCTTGTCTTTGGAGATAAGAATGGAAGAACTTCATTACAATGCCCTTAGGCATTTTTTTGTAGGTTCAGTCCAAGTTGATGCTACCAGTCTGTACATTGAAATTGGTGTATAACGTATGTTTTGTACAGTGTGATCTTTGAAGCTTGGGGAGTGTGTTATCCCAAAGTAATTGACAAATGGAGAGGTAGAATTTTGATGAAGCTTGTACCATTCGCCAAACTGTTGGCTATGGTATTGTCAGAAGAAACAAAGCTCCCTAAGTATTTGAAGCTATTAATAATATTTACTTCTTCATTTTTTGTGTGTTTGTTTGTAATATCTAAAACCATCTCTTTTCGGTTTCAACTCAGTTAATTTATAAGTGTTACATTTTTCAGGCTGCTGAAACTAATTTTGATTAATCAATTTATTAACTAGCTGAAAAAGAAAACATATGGTAACAGTATTACTTGTATATTTTGTACTCACAGGTAGATTGCTTCAGGATTTTGACCCACCAAGCCAAATGTTTTAGTTCGGCTGATGATCAGTGCCATACTTTCAAATTCTTCTTGCCAAATATCTAGTTTAGCTTGTACTTCTGCTTCTGTCTCACCCCATAACGTACCATCATCAGCAAATATAAGCACCTTTGTTGTCTGATCCTTTCTTTTCACTGCTTTTATAACCTCTTCCATCATAATAATGAAGGGAATTTGTGATGGACAACTTACTCTTGGTTTCAAAACAACTTGACCGAACTGCACACAGCTGTTTGTTTCTCGATCAGTTGTTTACCTTGAGCTATAATTTCATCTGGCTCTTCTTTACATTTCAGACATTTCTATATGTTTTTGTGTGGTATGTGATCTCATGCCTTCTCAGTGTCCAAGAATACAACTCTAACCATTCTATTCTTATCCCAATATTTTTCAAAGAACATTCTTGTTGAAAAAAGAGGTCTAGGGTTGATCTGTCCAGTAGGCATGGGTTGCTCCTGAGAGAGTCGTTACGAATGAAACACAACACTCAACACTCAACACTCACAACACTCAAACACACCACTCAAGGAGCGCTAGCATTAAGAAAGAGGGAGAAATCTTACCTCTCATTCGCAGGCCTGACCTCTTCTCTATGCTCCACTCCACTCCTCAGCGACTCTTTTCTCCTCCTAACCGCTCCAACTACTAAGCAAAACCATGTCTTTGTAACATGCGTAATACACAGAGAGCGAAGTTCAATTTGCAGCAGAAGTTGTGCTCCAGCTCAACCCATATACATGTATAATACATACACTTACTCAACAAAATTTGGAACTGACGTGGTTGTGAAATACATTGCAGCTACGTATTTACGCTACTCACGACTTCTAAATCTCTACAACTATAATGAAATGTGTTCTACGACACTAATATCTCTGTACACTTTTGACTTCACTGAAATAAAAATAAAATAACTTTTATTAACACTTTGTTACACATTTTGTTTACACACATTTCACTCGCTTAAATTAGCATTCAAAAACAAAATTTCCTTCTGTCAGTCACAGTCTGGGCTGCTTTGGAGAATACCCTCTCACATGGTGCAGAAGTCGCCACTACACACAGGCGCTTCAAGCAATTTGGTGCAAAGAAGGGTATACTTGTTGCCTCTCTGACCACCGTAAAAGGGGATTTCCTTTGAGCGGCAACAGCGGCTCTTGTAAAAATGTATCCACTTGCACAATTGCAGCAGACTTCAGGTGTGGATTCCCAACAAAACTAGACACTTTTGCAGTAAAACACCCCAGATGATGGACTCCTCCTCTGTGAGAGTGGGTGGAGAAGGGTCTTCTGTGTTCATAGGAGGTTGGTGCTTTTCGCAGAGATGGATGAGACCTTGTTTACAGAATTTGAAACAATTCCTGTCTGAGAATTCATGTGATTTGATGCACAGGTCTATTGCTGTAGCTGCAGTGAATAATGTGTCCTGCTCTATATTCTTAAATCGAGTTGCAGTGGCGTAGCCAGGGTCAGCTGATGGTTTTTTTTTTTTGTAGTTACAGAATGATGATAGAACACAATGAAGTGACTTGTCATTATAAGGACACTGATGCAAGTAAATTAAAGACCTGTTGTTTCTGCAGTTATGTCTCTGAACATTTATTTAGTTTATTGTCAGTTTCTGTATATTTTCTTTCTGTAAAATTTCCATGGGGTGTTCTAACCCCCAGTAACCCCCCTCCCACCAGCTATGCCCCTGGGCAAGTTGTGAGAGCTTCCAAGATTTTCTCAGCCATCTGCTGGACTTCTGATGAAATTGCAGGATTCTGAATAAACTGGCTGCACCATTGTTTCAGTGATTGGCTGAGCAGAATTACTTTGAAAGCTGTCACTTCCTTCTCACTACTTATCTTCTCCATAACCATGTAAGTTTTGGGAAAGAATTCTTTCTGATGTTTGCAAAACTAACAACTGGTTTGATAGAAGGCAGTTTGGGTATAGGAAAGGTTATTCCACTGAAGCTCCACCTGTAGGATTCCAGCAAGATATAGCAGATATCCCAGATTCAGGAGGTCAAATGGACTGAATTGAGATTGACCCATCTAAGGCATTTGATAGGGTAGATCATGGGAGACTACTGGCAAAAGTGAGTGTAATTGGACGTGACAAAAGAGTGACTGAATGGGTGGCTATGCTTCTAAAAAATAGAACTCAGAGAATTAGAGTAGGCGAAGCTTTATCTGTCCCTGTAATCATTAAGAGGGAAATTCCTCAAGGCAGTATTATTGGACCTTTATGTTTTATATATATATATCAATGATAGGTGTAAAGAAGTGGAATCAGAGGTAAGGCTTTTGTGGATGATGTTATTCTGTACAGAGTAATAAATAAGTTACAAGATTGTGAGCAACTACAAAATGACCTTGATAATGTTGTGAGATGGACAGTAGGCCATGGTATGATGATAAACAGGGTTAAAAGTCAGGTTGTGAGTTTCAGAAATAGGAAAAGTCCTCTGAGTTTTAATTACTGCGTTGATGGGGTGAAAGTTCCTTTTGGGGATCATTGTTAAGTACCTAGGTGTTAATATAAGGAAAGATGTACATTGGGGTAATCACATAAATATGATTGTAAATAAAGGGTACAGATCTCTGCACATGGTTATGAGGGTGTTTAGGGGTTGTAGTAAGGATGTAAAGGAGAGTGCATATAAGTCTTGGTAAGGCCCCAACTAGAGTATGGTTCCAGTGTATGGGACCCTCACCAGGATTACTTGATTCAAGAACTGGAAAAAATCCAAAGAAAAGCAGCTTGATTTGTTCTGGGTGATTTCTGACAAAAGAGCAGCGTTACAAATATGTTGCAAAGTTTAGTTTGGGAAGACTTGGGAGAAAGGAGACGAGCCGCTCGACTAAGTGGCATGTTTTCCAGCTAACTCATTCCTGGTTGCCAGCGTTTTGCCCCCGTGTGCTAGGCTGGGCTCATCAGTTGGTACCTAGCACACCTACCAAGATGCATAGCTAGTGCATACCGTGGAGGCCACTGTGTAGGCTAATTGTAGCCACCAGCAGTGCCAATGCACTATGAGAGACTTTGTCTCATCACCAAAAATTGATGCCTGCTTGGCCATCAGATGATATAGATGTTGTTTCCCATAGGGAATCTGAAATATTTGTTCTGAATGAGTAAATTTATTCGGAACAAATATTTCAGATTCCCTATGGGAATCAATATCTATATCACAAGTGGTATGTTCCGAGCTGTCAGTGGAGAGATGGCATAGAATGACGTCAGTAGACGAATAAGTTTGAGTGGTGTCTTTAAAAGTAGGAAAGATCACAATATGAAGATAAAGTTGGAATTCTAGAGGACAAATTGGGTCAAATATTCATTTATAGGGCGGACAGTTTGGGATTGGAATAACTTACCAAGGGAAATGTTCAATAAATTTCCAATTTCTTTGCAATCATTTAAGAAAAGGCTAGGAAGACAACAGATAGGGAATCTGCCACCTGGGCGACTGCGTTAAGGGCAATTGTTGAAATTCATATACGCTGTGTTTCAAAAATTCTTTGCAGCATATCGTAAGTGGAATTACATCCTGCTTCAGACTGAGGATTGGCTCACCCAATTGTTCTTGCATTTTTTCCAATTTCACCCCAGCCAGTGAGCTGCATGTGAAAAATTCCACCATTTGTTTCACTTTTGATATAATATCCCTGACATACTGGAGATCACACTGCACTGCAAATGTTAAATTATGGGTGAAACACGGAATATACCTCCATCCAGTCAAACGTATTGCAGATACACTACTGGCAGCGTTGTCACTAACGACACACACAATTTTCTTCTCAATTTTCCCCTCACGGGCAACACTCTTCAATTATTCTGAAATATTCTGCACTGTCTGCTTACCGTCATACTTAAACCACTCCAGCAAGCAGGTTACAAACTCCTTTCCCTTAATAAAATAGGCCATCACGGGCAAATACGAATCATTATTTATTGAGGTCCAGCCATCAATGGTTATTGTGACAAAGTCTGTAAATTCCAGTTGTACTCTGACCATTTCCTTCATCATCCTGTACGCCTAAGGAAGAATTAAATTTTTAAGGGTTTTTCTGGTTGGTAATATACAGGTGAAGCGAAATTCGCGCACTCGGGCGTCGCAGCGCGACTCCTCACATGCCAGCAATAAAAAAATGTCTCTCACAAAAGTTTGTCCTGCGAGTACAGTGGTCTGCCAAATTATTATACTCAGATTGAAAATACATGGATTTGCTAACATTCTGGCAAAATAAATATATTTCTGGGAATGTTTCATGCATTATCTTCATTTGTATTTCACATATTCTGTTTACCATTTTTCACACAAAAAACAGTTTCTTAACTATAATTGTCTTTGTAATGATCAAACGTTTAGTATTTTATGAAGCCACTCTTAGCCACAATCAGTGCAGAGACCCTTCCTGGCATACTCGTAATGCGTTTTCTTGCCTGTTCCTTCATATACGGGCTGTTCCAGACCTTATTAAGTCTTTCTAGGCACATGTTCTTGCTTGTAATGACACCTTGTTAAGTAATTACTTTTTTCAGTGCCTTCCAAATATTTTCTATTGGATTCATGTCAGGCCCAATATATTAATTTTTTTATTTTGTAGGAATGCTGTTAGCGATTTAGCCTTGTGGCATGGTGGTGATTCATGCATGGAGGTAAAATTTTTCGGGAACCATTCTGAGACTTGAGGCAAAAGTTTGTTCCTTAGCACCAGCTCGTACTGATCCTTCCCCATTGTGCCTTGAACAATATACAGAGGGCCATTACCCTTGCTGCTAATCACAGATCATATCATTATGGAGAGAGGATGTTTCACCTGTTCTACAACACATTCTTCATTGAATTTTTCATGGGTGCGGCGTTGAACAAACTCGGTTTTACCATCAAGGATGAAGATTGAAGATTCATCTGAGAAGCAAACCTAAAAAATACAATGCCAGTGCAAGAAAGTATTAATCAATATTATCTTATATCATGAGAACACAAGAAATTGCATGTGCAATTTTACAGACCTCATTCAAATCTTCCTCTGACCAATTTTTGTGATCCTTAGCCCACTGAAGCATTGTTGGTTTCATAGCAGTTGTCAAGTTTGGTTTCTTTAAAGGGTGGTGGCACTTCAGATCCATCTCTTTGAAACGCCGTTCAAAAGTTCTTTGCGACAAAGGAATCCCAGCATTCCGAAGTTTATTGGTTAACACTTTAGCAGGTGTAAGACAAATTTTTGTTGCATAATTTTGAATTATTCTGTCAATTCTGGGCGTTATTCTTTTTCTGCCCCACTGACCTCTGTGGCATGAGCCAAGAGGTGTGCTTGTTTTCATTTCTTTGGCGATATCTCTCAGTGATGACAGTGAAACCCCCACGAGGTAGTTTACCCTACATGTGGTTACAGTGTTGCCAGATTGCCACTCTTCAACGTCCTTTTTCTCCTGGATATACTCGCAGGACGAGCTTTTGTGAGGGACATTTTTTTACCGCTGGCATGTGAAAAGTCGCGCTGCGACAGCCCAATGTGCAAATTTCGCTTCACCCTGTATATGCACTGTTCAGTTTCTGAAGTAGTTCCCTAATTTCTTACTCTCCACAATTCTAAATGGTAGCTACTTTTCAATGATTGTCTCTAAATGTAAAAAATCTATTTCCTTATTCCTCTTATTGGATATAGGCTTATGAAAATATGATCTGATGGAAGTCTGAATAGGATTATTGTGGGCTTTTGTGGCCTGCTGCAGTGTAGCACTAGCTGCTGCTGCAGTAGGACATTCTTCATTTTCCTCTGCTACTGTTGATTCATCAGGAGTTTTATCAGCAGGAAGATGGGCATGCGTTATCCATTCAGCAGATAACGCTATAGTACAATGCAATTTTTGAACGTGATTCACAAGGTTGAATGTACTGCCGCTTTTGTAGGAAATTTGTTTGGAGCAAAAATTACACTTCGCTTTTCCATCCCCTAAATCTGGAAAAAATTTCCAAATGCCACTCTTGTTTTTCTGCCTTATAGCCATTCCTAAACTCACTGTGTACTCACACTCCATCAAATTTGACACACAACCAATTCCAGGAACCCCAAGTACTGTAATGAGCTTGAACTACCAACCTATGTACAAGATAATTTTTCATTGCTTCTGAAATTCCATCTCAGAGCTCATTGGTGTCGGAAATAAATATTAAATGAATGAAAATCGAATTTTGGCAAGTAATACGAATTAGCATTTATACGTTACAGGGAGAACAAAAATGTAATGTTTTATAAAATGAGTTGTATTTATTTTTGTGTTACTAGAGTTGGTTACCATGTCTTTATGACTCGGGGTGGGTTCTGTCCCATGTGCTTTCCTGATGTCGACATCTCAGCCAGTGTGTTCTGCAGGTATACTTGTAACCAAAACGGGCTCACAGCATTATCTGTTGAGTGTCTGGTGCACTATATCTTGTCAAGGATTGGTCTCATATTTAATCCTATTACAAGTTCCCAGCGTTGATACTTTTCCGTAATAAAGCAATATTTTTCGTGGATGAAATATTATGATATTTATATTGTTTAAAAAAGAGAGATTTTTAACATCCTTGATAGCTAGGTCATAGCACTGCAGGGATTACACGCAAATTTGGGTTTCTGAGGTCAATAGTGTCGAGGGTGGATCTTCAATATTGCAGGGAGAATGTCACCACCCGCATATACCGCCACACGGGAAGACCACAGGTGTTTAACAAACGGACATCACGTTGCGACCGCAGAACCATACTGGGCGCTCGACAGGCTACTGTGAGTCAGATCACCATCCAATTGAATGTTAGGAGTCAGGAACCCATTCCTACTAGGACTGTAAGGAGGCAACTGCACCACATAGCCTTCACCGCTGACGACCAACTCTTTTACCTTTGCTGACACCTCGACACAGAGTTCAAGGACGTGCATGGGCCCACAAATATTGGCAATGGACCATGAAACAGTGGCGGCATGTGATATGGTCCGATGAATCCAGATTCCAGTTTAATCGAGCTGATGGGTGCGAGAGGGTGTGGCATACGCCCCATGAAGCTATGGATCCTGCGAGTCAACAAGGTTGTGTTCAGGAGGGAGGTGGTTCAGTTCTAGTCTGGGCGGCGTTCTCATGGTCGCAGTTAGGCCCCATTGTCTGGCTGCAGGGAGTGCTGACATGTGCACGTTAGATAGGTAACTTAAAGGGTCCAACCTTTCAATACAAATAAATGTTATAATGGTTAAGTTACAACATGTTTACTTGGTACAACCGGTAGTTTCAATGCTCTCTAGCATCATCTTCAGCCAAAATGTGAGAAATAAGCATAAGTACATATATACAAACATATACATTACACAAAATATTATAACATTATGCTTAAATAAGAGTAAAAAAGACAAAGACACCTCCGTACAGGCCATGAAGGCCCTTGGAGAAGTGGAAGGTAAAGGCTTCCACCATTGTTAACCACGGCACGTGATGGGGTAGAGTGGTTAGCTCTACGCCCGGCCGCCTTTGACCCCAGGAATCAACCTGGTACTCATTTTTGGTGTAGGCTGAGTGAACCTCAGGGCCATATGCACCTCCGGAAGTGGAAATCTCGTTTCTTAAATTTTACGACTTCCTGACAGGGATTCGAACCCACGTCCTTCCAGGCGAAACGAGCACGCCTTTACCGCCTCGGCCAGGCAGCGCCTAAATAAGAGTAAAAAGGGGAATAAAATAGTGAATAGATTTTCAGTCACAAGTTCAGAACATGACAGTCATTATGAAAACAACCCATAGAGGGTGAATTAAAATAGCAATCTGATTGTACAAACATGAGTTAGGAACTCAACAAACATAATTTGTAAAATGCACATAACACTTTAAAACTTTGCTCAAGTCCGAGATGAGCTTGGTAGTCAAAGGTTTAAATTTGTAGTCACTTTTTTCATTGAATGATATCACTTATTGACTAGGAATATAATGAATATTTTCTTTGAGTAAAGATTTTGTCACTTTTTGACCAGAATTACAATATTCAATTTGCATAAGATGTTGCTCTGAGAGCTTTGAAGTTAGTTTTACATCACGGCTGTGCTGTTGTCTGTGGTCTATTGTTATTATGTTGTAACGTAACGTGTGAGGTGGAGACCAGGTTTTGAGCCAAGGTTCCTACGATGTTTGCAGTTCAATGCGGGACCTGCAGTGTAAAAAGGAGATATTTATAAAAGTTGAGATAAATGAAAAAAAGAAAGAGCTTGGGCTATAATTGAATTAGTAATGGCCCGCGGCTTCGCTTGCATGGATTTTGTAATTTGATCAAAGTAATCGTTCCTCAGCATTGTACTAAGACATTAATTATCTGAAAATTCCTAAAGTATAAACACTCGCCCAAAAATTGAGTTTCATTTACCCCAGTAATTCTTTGTAAACCATGTTTGTGTTATTACCTTTTGGGGCTAAGACGTCCGTGCAACATAGAACTGTACATGTGAAAAACAGTCTTCTCTCATGTCGAAAAATATATACATGTTTTTTTATTTTTAAAGGAGATTCAAAGTACCTATTCCCACATCTGTAACATCTTCAGTTTTTGAGATATACATATGTAACCCCATAAAAAAATTCAACCTCTTGATCAGTCCTTCCCCCACCCCCACCCTCATCTAAGTGTATTTCCCGAAAACAAAAATACATGTTTCTTTATTTTTAAAGGAGATTGCAAATACCAATTTTAACATCTGTAACATCTTCAGTTTTTAGGATATAAGTATAATTACTTACTCCTTGGCGCTACAGCCCCTGTAGGGCCTTGACCTCCTGGACAATCTCCACCCACTCTTCTCCTTTGACTGCTCTGGTTCTCCATCTTCTAACTTCCATCCGTCTCAAATCCTCCTCCACGCTGTCCAACCATCTGATCCTCGGTCTTCCCCTCATACAACGTCCTTCTGGTTTCCCATCAAAGACTTTCGTTACTGTCCTGCTCTCTGTCATTCTTTCTACATGTCCTAACCATCGCAGTCTACTACTCTTTATTTCCGCTACTATATCTGGTTTATTATACAGCTCTCTGATTTCCTTATTATTTCTGATTCGCCAGAGTTCACCATCCTTTATTGGTCCATGGACTTTCCTAAGTATCTTCCTTTCCCATCTCTGTAGCAACTCCTCATCACCTTGTGTCAAGTCCAAGTCTCCGCACCATACATCACCACAGGTCTCACTACTGTGCGATAAACAGTCAGCTTCAGATTCCTACTAAGACTCCTTGTTTTAAATATCTTGCCTAAGGGAAGGTAACTCCTATTACCAGCTGCTATCCTAGCATGTATTTCTTCCTTCATATCATTGTTTTCAGCTACCATTGACCCTAGATATTTAATGCTTTTGCAGCATTCATATTCTTTCCCATTTAAATTCACATATTTTTCTGCTTCATTATACTTTTTCCTAGACATTAGCATGTACTTAGTTTTTGACTGATTAATCATCAGGGGATAAGAAAATTCCAATGTCCCTTCTTCCTACCATGAACAAAGTGACGAGAGTGCCACATTCTCAGTGAGTGTGAGTTTGGATTTTCTCAGATGAATCTCATGATTACACCTACAAGAGCTTCAGTGCATTTCTCACATGTTACCAATCTTCTGCTTATAAGTTAGTAGTTCTTTCATTGCAGTTATTCAAACCATCACTTTCCTGTCAACTTCTGGTTTCTGAAAGAAACTGCTAAGAAGGCAGCACTGACGAGCTGAAAGTTGCCTTGCTCTGGCCAGTGTCATGACTGCCAAACTCAGCAAACAAGGCCAACACCAAGAATATGGAACTGAAGCTGGTGAATGTGCTCATTTTTTCGACTGCCACATTATGACACTCAGATATCAACAGTTAAAACAGCTGACAGGAAGGAGATAGAAGTGCTGGAAATGTGGGTCTGCACTTTTATTGGTTGGAACACTGAACCAACTATTCAGTTCTTGAGAAGACTGGAGTCAAAGAGATTCTTATGGAGCATTGTTGAGAACTTTGGCCATATTTCAAGGAGGAAGGAAGCCATGGAGAAGATGGTGGTAGAAGGGAAGGCACCAGCAGGGAGATTTCAGGGGCAGGTACTTGCGAGATGGGATGGTCGGACAAGGACACTGTCTGGAAAATTTTTATTCGAAGCTTTGCAGTTGGCGAAAGATCGATCAGCATGGCAAAAACTCTCTTAACTGCTAGTGGCGTGTCATAATGCCCTGTGGAGATTAAAAAAGGGGCAGGGAAATTGAAATTGAAGTTACTGAAGCTGAAAAGCCCCTTTAAATATCATCTTCATATAATACAATACAGGTTTATGAACACACTAACTACATTTTTATAATATTAAATTAAACATTAAATTTAAAAAATTAAAATAGAGATACCAAATCCAGTAAAATTAAAACATATATTACATAACAACTAAGAAAGTAAATAATTAAGCCTATTTATTATTCTAGATTACAAAAATCTAAAGAATCTAAAGATAAAAATAGAAAAAACATTCTCTAAGAAATATACACACTTCCGAATGCCTGATCTCAGCCACTTGTGTACTCCTCCAGGAGGAAGGACTGCTTTACTTGAGTACAGTCAGTGTTATTTGCAAAACGGTGAAGATTAAAGGCATGAAAGACACGTGATGCAGTGCAAAAGGCTTTGATAAATTTGGTGGTACGATAGACAAGAATTAGAAGGGTAGTTTTTGTAAACCTATTATTTCTGTTATGTACCAACGCCATAGGTTTAAATGCATTATATAGATAGAATGGGGTCTTCAGTTTGAAAATTTTGTGCATAGCAACAGCTACTGAGATTTCCCAATGTTCACGAATTTTCAACCTTTGCAGCTGTATTTAATATGGTGTTGTGTGTTCTCACGCCTGGCATTTGTCATGTAACAGCAAGCATTTTGTACTCTCTGTAGTTTTATGTTCAAAGTTTCAGATAAGTCGTTGTATACGACTGAACCATAGTCAATTATTGGGATTATATGACTTTGAACAAGTAGTTTTCACATGAAATGTGGTGTACGTGACATGTTACATTTCAAAATATTCATGGCTGAGACAATTTTTTGGATCACATTTGTTGTATGATCTGACCAGGATAAGGTTCTGTTGAATAATAGACCTAGGTTGTTGCGGTGTCACAATAATGGATATATGTATCTAGAATTTTTTCCTAGGAGGGATTAGAGATCAACAGTTTTCAGGAGTTTTGTGTAACCTATGCAAATAAGCAGGGTCTTGGCCACACATTTAATTCGAGGTTAAGATTTGCGGTCCATTCTATCAATCGAGACATGTCATGGTTAAAAGGGAGGCAGAGAAAGAAAGAGGTCAACTATTTACATTACTGTCACTAATACCAATTTTCCCAGTCTGAGGAGTCAAACTTCAAACTTTTGCTTATCATTGACATCAAGTGTTTGACAAGAGAACCTCTTAACTTCACTTGAAAAAGAAACAAAGAGTTCTGGATAGTAGTGGTTGTGCTCAGTCCATGAAAGCTTAACAATCCACATTTCAAAGAGTCTGTTTTGGTTAGCAGTGTGTCATATGCTTAATCCATTTAGCCCAGAAGATGGACACATCCACTTCAATGTTTGTGACTTGGCATCACACAATAATCTTGTGCAATGAGCAAACTGACAAGCCAGGCATTTGATAGGGTAGATCATGGGAGACTACTGGCAAAAATGAGTGCAATTGGACTTGACAAAAGAGTGACTGAATGGGTGGCTCTGTTTCTAGAAAATAGAACTCAGAGAATTAGAGTAGGTGAAGTTTTATCTGTCCCTGTAAAAATTAAGAGGGGAATTCCTCAAGGCAGTATTATCGACCTTTATGTTTTCTTATATATATCAATGATATGTGTAAAGAAGTGGAATCACCGGGCGAGTTGGCCGTGCGCGTAGAGGCGCGCGGCTGTGAGCTTGCATCCGGGAGATAGTAGGTTTGAATCCCACTATCGGCAGCCCTGAAAATGGTTTTCCGTGGTTTCCCATTTTCACACCAGGCAAATGCTGGGGCTGTACCTTAATTAAGGCCATGGCCGCTTCCTTCCAACTCCTAGGCCTTTCCTATCCCATCGTCGCCATAAGACCTATCTGTGTCGGTGCGACATAAAGCCCCTAGCACAAAAAAAAAAAAAAAAAAAGTTGAATCAGAGATAAGGCTTTTTGCAGATGATGTTATTCTGTACAGAGAAATAAGTTACAAGATTGTGAGCAACTGCAAAATGTCCTCGATAATGTCGTGAGATGAACAGTAGGCAATGGTATGATGATAAACAGGGATAAAAGTCAGGTTGTGAGTTTCACAAATAGGAAAAGTCCTCTCAGTTTTAATTACTGCGATGGTGGGGTGAAAGTTCCCTTTGGAGATCATTGTAAATACCTAGGTATTAATATAAGGAAAGATCTTTGGGGTAATCACATAAATATGATTGTAAATAAAGGGTACAGATCTCAGCGCATGGTTATGAGAGTATTTAGGGGTTGTAGTAAGGATGTAAAGGAGAGAGCATATTTGTCTCTGGTGAGACCCCAACTAGAGTATGGTTCCAGTGTATGGGACCCTTACCAGGATTACTTGATTCAGGAACTGGAAAAATTCTAAAGAAAAGCAGCTCGGTTTGTTCTGGGTGATTTCTGACAAAAGAGTAGTGTTACAAAAATGTTGCAAAAATTGGGCTGGGAAGAATTGGGAGAAAGGAGACGAGCTGCTCGACTAAGTGGTATATGGAAAGAGATGGCGTGGGAGGACATCAGTAGACGAATAAGTTTGAGTGGTGTCTTTAAAAGTAGGAAAGATCACAATACGAAGATAAAGTTGGAATTCAAGAGGACAAATTGGGGCAAATATTCGTTTATAGGAAGGGGAGTTAGGGATTGGAATAACTTACCAAGGGAGATGTTCAATAAATTTCCAATTTCTTTGCAATCATTTAAGGAAAGGCTAGGAAAACAACAGATAGGGAATCTGCCACCTGGGCGACTGCCCTAAATGCAGATCAGTAGTGATTGATTTGATTGTCCCATTTCAGCCCCATATTTTTCTAGTTTTCTCAACTTCTCTTCCAGATCCAGTTTCCTCCTGGATAGCAAATCAATATCGTCTGCATATGCAAGGTCTTGTGTCACTCGATTAAACAATGTTGCACTGGGGTTGCTCCCTTGTATTATTCGCATCACCCTCTCCAAAGCAGTATTAAACAGAAGGGTGGAGAGTACATCACCCTGTTGTAATCCTTGGTTAACTTCAAAAGCTTTAGATAAAGTACCCTCAACCTTTAGATACTGTTGTTGCTAGAGTCATTTGGACCAATCTTGTAAGTTTGTCAGGTATTCCTGCCTCTTTCATTGCCTTCCATAACTGATCCCTTCTGATACTATCATATGCCTGTTAGGATATAAGTATCCTCATAAAAAATAATTCAACTATTTTTCCTTCTTTTCACCCCCCCGTTAAGTGCCTTCTTCGAAAACAAAAAGGTACATGTTCCTGTATTTTTAAAGGACTTTCCAAATACCAAGTTTTTGTCTCTAACATGTTAAGGTTTTGACATATAATGTAGATATACCGGTGCTCATCTTAAAAATTCACCCGCTTTTCCAATTCTTTTCAGCCTCTTAGCTGGATTTTCCGAAAGCAAAAGAATACGTGTTTCATTATTTTTAAAAGAGATTCCAAATACCTGTTTTCATGTCTGTACGTCTGTAACACCTTCAGTTTTTTAGATAAATGTATACTCATAAGAATAATTCAACATCTTCACTTCTTTCCACCCCTCTTCCGCCTTAAGTGCACTTTTGGAGAACAAAAAATACGCGTTTCTTTATTTTGAAAGGAAATTCAAAATACCAACTTTTACGTCTGTAACAGCTTCAGTTTTTAAGATAAAGTATTCTCACAAACATATTTCATCTCCTAATGTATTTATTTTCATCCCCACACCCCTTATGTCGATTTTCCAAAAAAAAATAAAAAATGCGTCTTTCTTTATAATTAAAGGAGATTCCAAATACCAACTTTCACATGTTTAACTTTTTTTTTTTTTTTGCTAGTTGCTTTACGTCGCAGCGACTCAGATAGGTTTTATGGCGACGATGGGACAGGATAGGGCAAGGAGTGGGAAGGAATCGGCCGTGGCCTTAATTAAGGTACAGCCCCAGCATTTGCCTGGTGTGAAAATGGGAAACCACGGAAAACCATTTTCAGGGCTGCCGATAGTGGGGTTCGAACCTGCTATCTCCCGAATACTGGATACTGGCCGCAATTAAGCGACTGCAGCTATCGAGCTCGGTCACATGTTTAACATCTTTCATTTTTGAGATATAAATATCCTCATACAAAGAATTCAACAAATTTTTCAATTCATTCACTATTCATTCACCCCCCCCCCCCCCTTAAAAGGATGGTGTTGCGAACAGCCAAGCTCATGGGGAGGAGGAAAATGATGATGGTGAAATTACGAGTGAGAAAGTGGAAAGGATGGTAAATAAACTCCATTGTCATAAAGCAGCAGGAATAGATGAAATTAAACCTGAGATGGTGAAGTATAGTGTGAAGGCTGGGATGAAATGGCTTCATAGAGTAATAAGATTAGCATGAAGTGTTGGTAAGGTACCTTCAGATTGGACAAAAGCAGTAATTGCACCTATCTATAAGCAAGGGAACAGGAAGGATTGCAACAACTATCGACGTATCTCATTGATTAGTATACCACTGGCATCTTGGAAGGGAGGGTGAGATCAGTCGTTGAGACGAAGTTGGATGAAATCCAGTGTGGTTTCAGACCACAGAGGGGCTGTCAGGATCAGATTTTCAGTATGCGCCAGGTAATTGAAAAATGCTACGAGAGGAGTAGGCAGTTGTGTTTGTTTCGTTGATCTAGAGAAAGCATATGACAGGGTACTGAGGGAAAAGATTTTCGTCATACTGGGGGGCTATGGAATTAAAGGTAGATTATTAAAATCAATGAAAGGCATTTGTGTTGACAATTGGGCTTCAGTGAGAATTGATGGTAGAATGAGTTCTTGGTTCAGGGTACTTACAGGAGTTCGACAAGGCTGTAATCTTTCACCTCTGCTGTTCGTAGTTTACATGGATCATCTGCTGAAAGGTATAAAATGGCAGGGAGGGAATCAGTTAGGTGGAAATGTAGTAAGCAGTCTAGCCTATGCTGATGACTTGGTCTTAATGGCAGATTGTGCTGAAAGCCTGCAGTCTAATATCTTGCAACTTGAAAATAGGTGCAATGAGTATGGTATGAAAATTAGCCTTTTGAAGACTAAATTGTTGTCAGTAGGTAAGAAATTCAACAGAATTGAATGTCAGATTTAGTGATACAAAGCTAGAACAGGTCGATAATTTCAAGTATTTGGGTTGTGTGTTCTCCCAGGATGGTAATATAGTAAGTGAGATTGAATCAAGGTGTAGTAAAGGTAATGCAGTGAGCTTGCAGTTGCGATCAACAGTATTCTGTAAGAAGGAAGTCAGCTCCCAGACGAAACTATCTTTACATTGGTCTGTTTTCAGACCAACTTTGCTTTACGGGAGGAAAAGCTGGATGGACTCAGGATATCTTATTCATAAGTTAGAAGTAACAGACATGAAAGTATTGAGAATGATTGCTGGTACAAACAGGTGGGAACAGTGGTAGAAGGGTACTCAGAATGAGGAGATAAAGGCCAATTTAGGAATGAACTTGATGGATGAAGCTGTACGCATTAACCGACTTAGGTGGTGGGGTCACGTGAGGTAAATGGAGGAGGATAGATTACCTAGGAGAATAATGGACTCTGTTGTGGAGGATAAGAGAAGTAGAGGGAGACCAAGACAATGATGGTTAGACTCAGTTTCTAATGACTTAAAGATAAGAGGTATAGAACTAAATGAGGCCACAGCACTAGTTGCAAATAGAGGATTGTGGGGACATTTAGTAAATTCACAGAGGCTTGCAGACTGAACGCTGAAAGGCATACCAGTCTTTAATGATAATGTATGTATGTATTCATCCCCCTTAAGTGGATTTTCCAAAGACAAAAGAACACGTGTTTCTTTACTTTTTAAGAAGATTCCAAATACAAATGTTCATGCCTGTAACATCTTCAGTTTTTGAGATATAAGTATCCTCATAAAAAGTATTCAACTCCTTTTTCACCCCAGCCCGTTAAGTTGATCCCCCCCGCTTCCAAGAAATGTGTGTTTATTTTAAAACCAAACCCCATGGCACTACAGCCCTTGAAGGGCCTTGGCCTACCAAACGACCGCTTCTCAGCCCGAAGGCTTGCAGATTACGAGTTGTCATGTGGTCAGCACGACGAGTCCTCTCGGCCGTTATTCTTGGCTTTCTAGACTGGGTGTTTATTTTTAAAGGAGATTGAAAATTCAAATTTTCATGTATGTAACCTTAAGTTTTTGAGATATAAATTTCTCCATAAAAAGAATTAAAATTTTTCAGTTCCTTTCACCCTCCCCCTTAGGTGAATTTTCCAAAAAACAAAAATACTTGTTTCTTTTTTTACAAAGGAGCTTCAAAATGCCAGTTATCACGACTGTAACATCTTCAGTTTTGAGACATATGTATCCTCATAAAAAGGATTTAAACTCCTTTTTCACCGCCCCTGCCCCCAAGTTGATTTCTCCCCATAAATGCGTATAACCTTTATTTTTAAAAGAGATTCCAAATATTTATTTTCTCGTCTGCAACATCTTTAGTTTTTGAGATATAAATATCCTCATACAAAGAATTCAACTATTTTTTTCAATTAATTCACCCACCCACTTTTTTTCAATGCTATTTTTTCGGGGTGTCGACCCATGTGGATTTTTGCCCCTACTGGCACCATATTGTATGAACCTGCATGTAATTGGAATGACGGTAGTATGGAATGTTGTGTGTGAGGAAAGGAAGATTAAGGACGTCCCCAGGCCAGGAATATTAATTATTACAATTAAAAGCCCCTGACCCGGCCGGAAATCGAACCCGGGGCCGGCGGGTGACAGGCGGACGCGTTGCCCCCTACACCGTGATTCACCTTCTCCCCTTAAGTGGATTTTCCAAAGACGTGATGTATTTCTTTACTTTGAAAGAAAATTCCAAATACAAATTTTTATGTGTGTAACATCTTCAGTTTTTGTCATATAAGTATCCTCATGAAAAGAATTCAACTCCTTTTTCACTGAGCTCAATAGCTGCAGTCGCTTAAGTGCGGCCAGTATCCAGTAATTGGGAGATAGTGGGTTCGAACTCCACTGTCGGCAGCCCTGAAGATGGTTTTCCGTGGTTTCCCATTTTCACACCAGGCAAATGCTGGGGCTGTACCTTAATTAAGGCCACGGCTGCTTCCTTCCCATTCCTAGGCCTTTCTTATCCCATCGTCGCCATAAGACCTATCTGTGTTGGTGCGACGTAAAGCAAATAGCAACTCCTTTTCCACTCCACCCCCACCCGTTAAATTGGTTTCCCCCCACCCTTTATTTTTAAAGGAGATTTCACATACCAATTTCCACGTCTGTAACCTTCAGTTTTTAGATATAAGTTTCTCCAGAAAAAGAATTCAGTTTTCTTACTTCCTTTCACACTCCCCATTCAAGTGAATTTTCCAAAAACAAACAGTACCTGCTTTTTTAAGAGAGCTTCCAAATACCAATTATCATGACTGTAACATCTTCAGTTCTTGCGATATGTGCATCCTCGTAAAAGGAATGCATCTCCGTTTTCATCCCCCCTACCAAGTTGATTCCCCACCACCACAAATGCGTGCTTCGTTGTTTTTAAAGGAGATTCCAAATACCAGTTTTCATGTTTGTAACATCTTTAGATTTTTTGGTATATATATATATATATACACATTCTCATACAAATAAACCAACTAATTTCTCAATTCTTCCCCCCCCCCCCCATTAAGTGTTTTTTCTTCTTTTTTTTTTCCGAAAACCAAGGAATTCTTGTCTCCTTATTTTTAAAGGAGATTCTAAATACCAATTTTCATGTCTGCAACATGTAAAGTTTTAGAGACATACTGTAGATAATACTAATTTAAAAAATTAACCCCCTTTTTCAGTTCCCTTTAAGTGAATATTCCGAGAGAAAAAATTATGATTCTTTACTTTTACAGGAAATTCCAAATCCCAGTTTTCAAATCTGTAATATGATACGTGCCTGAGATAATTTGCAGACATTGTCTTTTTAAAAATTCACCCCGTTTGTTACTCCTGCTCACCCCCTATTCATCGGATTATCCAAAAACAAAAAAATACATATTTCTTTATTTTCAAAGGAGATTCCAAATACCAATTTTCATGCCTGTAATATCTTCAGTTTTTGAGATATAAGTCTCCTCATAAAAGGTGTTCAACTGCTTTTCCCCCTTTTTTCACCCCCCTTAATGGGATTTTCCGGAAACAAAACAAAAAGTGTTTCTTTATTTTTAAAGCAGATTCCAAATACCAATTTTTAAGTCTGTAAACTTTTATGTTTTTGAGATATAGATATCCTCATTTTAAAATTTCACCCCCCTTTTCACTCCCTTAGTGACAAAATATCCAAAAATCCTCCCTTAGTGAGCACCTACATCCTAATATAAATGCATCCCCAAAATTTCATTTCTTTATGTCCAGTAGTTTTGGCTCGGCGATGATGAATCCGTCCGTCAGTCAGTCAGTCAGTCAGTTAGTCAGTCAGGACAAGTTATGTTATATATATACAGTAGATGAGAACCACCTCGAGCGGCAAAGCTGTGGCGCGTGGTGAAGAGGAACTGAGCGTGGTGGCCAAGCTTGGGTCAGGGAAGCAGCTAGTGTTGGGGTAGGAAGGGAGAGGGAAGGAGGAGGAGTGGCATGGGAGGTGTGAGGAAGGGATGTAGGGGAAGTTAAGGAGGGTGATGCGGTGAAAGCGCGTGGCGTGAAAAAGTATTACGCATAATCTGAAAGACAGATCTATTATTCGGAATTGGAATATTTTTGAAAAATGCAATATAAAAATCAAACAAGATTTTTGGTTTCTCAGAAATATCATTTATGTTTAGGTTTGAATTAAAATATTGATCTAAATGAATATAGCAGTTGTCAGTAACATCTAGTAAAGACCTTTATTTATAACTTCTAATACCTCAAGATCTTAATCTATTTCAGTAAAGTTATGTTTAAATTATTTCATATGTTGGCCGACGGCAGAAAATTGGTTATGCTTTATAACACTGATATGTTCTGTATATCTGATTTTAAAACTACGTCCGGTTTGACCTAGGTACGAACTATTGCAGTCCTGACAAGAAAACCTATAGACACATGATTTTGAAAAAGTCTGACTCGTTGGCTGAATGGTCAGCGTACTGGCCTTCGGTTCAGAGGGTCCTGGGTTCGATTCCCGGCCAGGTCGGGGATTTTAACCTTCATTGGTTAATTCCAATGGCCCGGGGCTGGGTGTTTGTGCTGTCCCCAACATCCCTGCAACTCACACACCACACACAACACTATCCTCCACCACAAAACCACACAGTTACCTACACATAGCAGATGCCGCCCACCCTCATCGGAGGGTCTGCCTTACAAGGGCTGCACTCAGCTAGTAATAGCCACACGAAATTATTATTATTATTATTATTTTGAAAAAGGAATACTTTTATTTATTGATGTAGAGTTATGCAGGATCTCTGTACTTGTATTCCTAGTACGAAAGGCTATTTTAATATTATATTTTTTTTTAACGTTAGTGACATTATAAATTTCCTTATTAAAGGTAAATGTTGAGAGCGTGACGGTACTAGTTTTGTCTCTTATTAAGGTGGTTTTTGGGCGATATTTGAATTTATTGAGTATTTTTTTAATAAAGGCTTCATTAAATCCATTAAATTTTGCTACAGAATGAATGATGTTCAGTTTCTTATTTAAGTTATTTCTGGACATCGGAATCCTGAATGCTCGATCTACCAAACTATTATATATAGCCCTTCTTTGTGTTTGAGGATGTAATGAGTCATTTCTTATAGTAGTGGCTGTTTGAGTGGGCTTTTTATAAATACTATATGTAAATGAAGAGGGAAGTCTATTGATTTTTAGGTCCAGGAAATTAATAGAATTTTCTGCAGTCGGCCAACATATGAAATAATTTAAACATAATTTTACTGAAATAGATCAAGATCTTGAGGTATTAGCAGTTCTAAATAAAGGTCCTTTACTAGATGTTACTGAAAACTGCTATATTCATTTAGATCAATATTTTAATTAAAACCTAAACTTAAATGATATATTTGAGAAACCAAAAATCTTGTTCGATTTTCTTATTGCATTTTTCAAAAATATTAAAATTTCGAATAATAGGTCTGTCTTTCATATTATGCATAATACCTCTTCACGCCACGCGCTTTCACCGCATCACCCTCCCTAACTTCCCCTACTTTCCTTCCTCACACCTTCCCTGCCGCTCCTCCTCCTTCCCTCTCCTTTCCTACCCCGACACTAGCTGCTTCCCCGACCCAAGTTTGGCCACCACCCTCAGTTCCTCTTCACCACGCGTCACAGCTTTGCTGCCCGAGGTGAATCTCATTCAATTATAGACCAAGCTCTATGTTTCCTCATTTATGTCAACTTTTATAAATATCTCCTTTTTACACTGCAGGTCCCGCATTGAACTGTAAACATCGTAGGAACCTTGGCGCAAAACTTGGTCTCCACCTCACACGTTACGTTACAACATAAAAACAATAGACCACGGACAACAGCACAGCCATAATGTAAAACTAACTTCAAAGCTCTCAGAGGAACATTTTACGTAAATTGAATATTGTAATTCTGGTCAAAAAGTGACAAAATCTTTACTCAAAGAAAATATTCATTATATTCCTAGTCAATAAGTGATATCATTCAATGAAAAAAATGACTACAAATTTGAACCTTTGACTACCGAGTTCATCTCGGACTTGAGCAAAGTTTTAAAGTGTTATGTGCATTTTACAAATTATGTTTGTTGAGTTCCTAACTCATGTTTGTACAATCAGATTGCTATTTTAATTCACCCTCTATGGGTTGTTTTCATAATGACTGTCATGTTCTGAACTTGTGATTGTAAATCTATTCACTATTTTATTCTCCTTTTTACTCTTATTTAAGCATAATGTTATAATATTTTGTGTAATGTATATGTTTGTATATATGTACCTATGCTTATTTCTCACATTTTGGCTGAAGATGATGCTAAATAGCGTTAAAACTAGTCCCAAGTAAACATGTTGTAACTTAGCTATTATAACATTTACTTTGTATTGAAAAGTTGGACCCTATAAGTTACCTCTCTTACGTTCTCAGTTCAGTACGGACATAAGATGAAATTCTTAAATTTTTTAAAAACAGTGCATGTTATGCGAACATTTTAGTACATCTGCATCCCTTTCTGGCCCTAGAGTACCCTGATGGAGATGCCATGTTTCAACAGGACAATGTGCCATGTCACCGCTATGTGGTGGCATACAGGTGGTCGGGGGAGCAATCCAGTAAAGTTACGACCATGGATTGGCCCTCCAGATTCCCTGATCTTAAATCCAGTTGAGCATTTATGGGATGCTGTTGATGCTGGTGTAAGCTCCATGAATCCCGCACCAACTACACAAGACCAGTTGTGGGTAACAGTGCAAGATGCGTGGGTCCAGATCTATCCAGAACAATTCCATCACCTTGTAGAGTCGATGCCTCGCTGTACTGCTGCCATTTTTAGGGCTCACAGAGGAGCAACATGTTATTAACATCACATTCAGTATCTTCCCATGACTGTTGACCACTCTATATATATACACCTTAGTTAAAGTATGATGATAATAATGCTGCTGCTGCTGCTGATGATCTTCTTCATGCTTTTTTCCCCCCCCATTTTATTGGGGTCAGTATTTGGTGTGAATTTGGTGTAGTTTTATGGCCAGATACCCTTCCTGACAACATCCCTACATAGAAGGATGTGTTCACTATTGCGTCTTACCCTGGTGATCATTAGTGTGGTGTGTTGTATGTAAATGAAATGAAGTACATTAAGAGAAACATAACACCCAGTCCCTGAGCCAGAAGAATTAACTGCAGTACGCAGTTGAAATCTTCATCATGGTGGGAATCAAATCTAGTGCCCTCTAAAGCAAAGCAGGATGCTGACCATTCAGCCAAGGAGCTGGGCAATGCTATGATGAAACAGGTTTTGTCATCACAAATTCAGTGCTAACTTCCTGAGGGTACTATCTTAAAGGGAGTCTACAACGACAATACTATTATTTGTTTTTACAAAGACTTGCTGGTCAAATGGGGATGTTGAAAGAGTACACTGTACATGTACTCAGAAGCATTCTTTGCAGGAGTTATATCACTGTTTCTCTTGAGGGTACATTTCAGATGATAGAATTGTCATAATTTTATTTCTTCTTTAATAGGTCTCCAGAAAACATTATTTATTCCAATTCCATTATTACCAGGCGAGTTGGCCATGCAGTTAGGAGTGTGCAACTGTGAGCTCGCATCCGGGAGATAGTGGGTTCGAACCCCACTGTCGGCAGCCCTGAAGATGGTTTTCCGTGGTTTCCCATTTTCACACCAGGCAAATGCTGGGACTGTACCTTAATTAAGGCCCCGGATGCTTCCTTCCCATTCCTAGGCCTTTCCTGTCCCATCATCGCCATAAGACCTATCTGTGTCGGTGCGACGTAAAGCAACTAGCAAAAAAAAAAAAAAAAAAAAAAAAAAAAAAATTCCGTTATTGATTTCAGTTTTCAATTTTATTCATCATGCAGAAGTATAGAACATTCCCTTGTGCACTGGACTACTATAGGTAAGCAGGCAAGACATTACCCAAACATGCGGAAGGTACAGCATATAACTGCATATGCCAACCTTCAGATGGATGAGATAATGAAAAAGGGAAGAGTCCTTACAGGGTGAATGAATGTGACCTTCCCCTCTTGGCAGTGGCCATGAGAGTTGCTTTGTTAGGGTCGCATCCTGCTTGCTGTCCTATACCACTACTTGTATCGTCTCTTAGAATTAGCACGTGGATGCCGAAGAACTATTGTCCTGGACCGCAAGGTTCTCAAGACATTGCAGTTGATCTCGGATCCAGGCTGGATACATCCATCGGCAACTCTCCTCCCTTCTTCAGTGACAGACTTCATCATGTGTTTGATGCATTGAGGTTCTGGTGCAATACCACTTTCCAGAATGTGTGACTCACATTTAACAAGAAGAAATATGAAATAATCACACATTAAGAAAGTATAACACATTCAGGTGGAGAAAACTATTTGATAGACACATCCTTGCTGGTATTGCTTAACTATGTCTATCACTTTATATTTTGCAGCATCTCCTTTTAAAGCAGATTGATGATCATCCTAGAGGTATTAACCCACCCTATAGAATGGCAGAATAGGGAATCTAATGCCTGTTTTACATTTTACTAGCTTTGGCATCCTACTGTCTGCTCGCCTTTGTTTACCATAATTTTTGTCTAGCATGAATAATTGCACTCGGGGGTCGAAGGGGTAGAATGTGGTCATGTGGGTTCACTTCTTGCTGGTGGAAGTGTACTAATAAAGCACAGGAAATGCCATTTATTCCTACCAAGTCCGATACATGCACGTCCACGCCGTGGCCCCAGGGCAATGGGTACACTCCGTATACACGGCTATGTCATGTAAGGGCAAAAAAGCGAGTTTCCGATGCTTCAAAATGGGGACCCACCAGCGAAGGAAGACAACCCTGAAAGAAAACATCCCCCCCCAGGATTACTGGGGATTGGTGTTGGGCTGACAACCCAATCTGTAAAAAAATCTCGTTACAAAATCTGAAGAAGAAATAGCCGGCCTGACCTTCTTACGACGACCTCACAAACGTGTAAAGGACTTAAGAATTGGTTCGTGGAATGTTTTAACTCTTTACCAAGCTGGAAACCTAAGAAAGTTGCTCAATCAGCTGGATGAGTATCGGCTAGATATTACTGCTGTTCAAGAAGTGAGATGGATTGGTGAAGGAGTGATACAGATAAAGAATCACATGGTATTCTATAGTTGCCGCATGAAGGATCACGTGCTTGGTACTGGTTTTATTGTCAATAAGCAGATAAAACATCTTAACATGGATTTTTGGGCAAAATCACATAGGTTGTGCAGACTTAGAATTAGAGGAAAGTTCTTCAATAATACAGTCCTATCTGTGCACATACTCCAACTGAAGAGAAAAGCGACGAAGATAAAGATTCATTTTACAATGAATTAGATGAAATATATAATGAGTGACCAAGAGCAGACTGTAAAATAATCTTTGGGGATTTGAATGCAAAAATAGGAAAGGAAGACGAATTACAGACCTTGTATTGGAAATTACAGCTTGCATGGTATTTCTGATGATAATGGAATCAGGCTTATACATTTTGCATCCTTGAGAAATATGGTAGTGGGAAGTACAACTTTTAATCACAAGGACATACATAAAATGACATGGAAGTCTTCAGATGGAAGTAATTTTAACCAAATTGACAACCTCCTAATAGATGCAAGACACTTATCTAACTTGATGGATGTTAGAATTTATAGGGGGGCCAATACTGACTCTGACCACTACCTTGTGGTAGCAACTAATAGAAGCCGAAGATCTAATGCAAGAAAGGTACATGGATCCAATGCCAGAAAGTTCAACAGTGCTCAGCTGAAGGAGCCCGAAACTGCTTTGAGATCTGCTAACTTGCTTAATGAGGCCCTGACCGATTTGCCTAATAGTGAGAGTATTGATGCAAATGAAGTTTAAGTAAGGGAAGTGAAAGTTTGGCACAACAATTGGTTTGATGAAGAGTGTGCACGATCAACAACCTTAAGAAATGAAGCATACAAGAGAATGCAACAAAGGAACCACACCCAAAAAACAATGAAGAGTATAGAACTTCCAGAAGAGAAGAAAAGAGACTGCACAAGAAGGAAAAGAGACAGTATGAGAGGAAAGAATTGGAAGAAATGGAACGGTTGAAAGGGATGAATGATATGAGAGCTTTCTGTCAGAAGTTAAATAAAAGTCATAAAGATTTCCAGCCTAGAACAAATTTGTGTAGAGATAAAGATGGCATAATATTGGGCAGTGAGGAAGCAGTACTTGAAAGATGGGCCCAATATTTTGATGAACTGTTGAATGAAAGTCCAGCTGATGACCAAGAAACCTTACCTCCTGTAAACAGAAGAAAAACAGAAATAGAAGTACCGATACCTACTACTGAGGAAGTTGGGCTTGCTATTAAGAAGTTAAAGAATAGCAAAGCCCCGGGAATGGATTTAATACAATCAGAGCTTGGGAAAAATGCTGGAAAAGAATTTGTTAAACACTTTCATAAACTAGTGGCCAAGATATGGATAGCTGAAACAATCTTTGATGAATGGAATGTAGGTATTGTTGTAAACAAGATAAGGTTTACAAGAACACAACTTATTTCTTTGCTTCACACAGAATTCTACAGTATGTACAGGAATAAAACATAAAATTGTCTTGAAGCAAAGTAGATGATTAATCTTGAGAGAGTTTCTGTTTCTATACACTATGTACACTCTGAATGTATTTACACTCACTGCTATCTTGAAAAGATAGTTCTTGGGAAAGATATAGTTCATGATAGTTGAAAACTATCATTTGCACTAGCATAGATTAGCTAAGAGAGTTCCTTCTAACTTGAAGTGTCTGAGTTCATAAGCTTGTACTAAATGAAAGCTGTGTTCACAATTAGAGAATCTAATGTGTGTGTCAGAGCTTGAGTGAGCTTGGGGATGTGTGGCATACAACATCGGGGCTCGACATGGATGAAGGAACTGGAAAGTGGAGCAGTGACCTGAGGTGAAACCTCATACTACCAGAATTCCGTCCACCTGGTCGAGACACATTTTTAAGAGGAGTAGCCTCCGTGTTCGACGTTCAGTGTATTCTGGAGCAGGACACTGGGGAGAATCCTCATAAGTGACAGACAGGGAGCTCCTTATATACTGCACACGACGTAATAGACACGCGCACTGAAGACTGCGCGTCGAGTCTCGAATGATCCACGCTTGCGTGCGTGCAGCTGGCTGGCGCTGAGCGAAGAGAGCGGAGGACATACAACACCCTCCCCTCCTAAATATGCCGATACGGCGTGAAGCGGCGGCGGCGCTGGCGGCGGCTACGATGCTGGGCAGGAGCTTCTGACGTCTCTGTTGTATTGTCCGGAGCTGTGACTGGGCGGAGTGGCGCTGCATCGTCCTGAAAGGAACCCATGGTTATTAAATGGTCTAAAGCTCGTTCAGCAATAGATTTATCTGGCTTAACAAGAGAATCAATAGCCGGATATGGACGGTAGCGCAGGCGTATGTGGTCCTGGTGGCGGCAAATGCGTTTCTCAGCAGTCTGAATCTCGTAGAGACGATGGCCCAACGATCTGCGGATGACACCAGGTAACCAGAGCGGGTTTGACTTGAATGTCCTTATGTAGACCCTGTCATTGACGGTGAACTTTGTTGGCGAGGTCTTAGGCTGGGCCGGAAGAGGCTGCAACAGAGAAAGTAAAGTTCTGTGAGGTCGTCCATGGAGCTTTTGTGCGGGAGTGACATTATCAGCGCCGGGCAGAGTTCTGTAGTTGCTTAAGAGTTGTAACAGTGCTTGGTCTTTAGTTAAGCCGGAAGAGACAGCTTTTTTCATACTTTTCTTAAAAGTTTGTACAAAGCGTTCAGCTTCACCATTAGATTGAGGGTGAAAAGGCGGTGCTAGGATATGGCGAATGCCATTATATGTACAGAAGTTCTTAAAAGCAGTAGCTGTAAATTGCGGTCCATTGTCAGAAATTAGGATTTGAGGTAAGCCTTCAGTTGTAAATATTTTCTGAAGAGCACGAATGGTAGCTTCTGTAGTAGTAGTCGAATGCATATCTACAACATAGGGAAAGTTCGATAGAGAATCTATGACGATGAGCCACATGGAATTGAGGAAAGGACCTGCGAAATCGATGTGAACTCGTTCCCATGGAGAAGTAGCAGGAGGCCATGAAGCTAGATCAGAAGACGGGGCGTTCTGATTAATTTGACATTGTTCACAATGGCGGATGAGCTTTTCGATGGCGGCATCAATACCAGGCCAGTAGCAGTGTTGACGTGCCAGTTGCTTAGTGCGGGATATACCCCAATGACTTTGGTGTAACAAGTCGAGAACTTGTGTCTGTAGACTAGGTGGGATAACCACTCGGAAGGTGGTGCCGGTTTCGAGGAGTATAACTCCGGCACGAGTCGTAAGACGATGCTGAATACGATGATAAGGCGCAAGGTGGGCAGGAAGTTTGTTCTGAAGGGGCCAACCATTGCGGATGTAAGTATGTACCGTAGCAAGTGTACTATCCTTATCCATATCTTTAGCAATGCAGGTAGTGTCAATAGGAAAGGTGGATACGGTGTCTTCGAGTCCTATGTCTAACTGAAGACATTCGGATTCTTGAGAATCGAAGGTGGTATCAGGACCGACTGGTAAGCGAGAGAGGGCATCAGCATTACAATGCTGGGATGTGGCACGATAGGCGATCTGATAGGAATAATCAGAAAGGAACATGGACCATCTTTGAAGCTTTCTGAGGGAATGCTCAGGGATCTTATTACCAGGATGGAATAAGTGTACTAGAGGCTTGTGATCAGTAATGATCATGAAATGGTTGCCATAGAAATATTCATTGAAACGGCGAATACCAAAGATGATTGCTAAAGCTTCTTTTTCTATCTGGGAGTACCGACGTTGATGCTCATTAAGTGTCTTTGAAGCAAAGGCGATGGGGCGTTCTTGTCCGTGACGATCCTTCTGGGAGAGAACGGCGCCAACGCTGTAATCTGATGCGTCAGTAGCTAGCGTGATGAGCTTGCCAGGCTGAAAGTGAGTGAGTTTAACAGCTTGAACAAGGGCTTTGTTGATCGTTTGCCAGGCCTGTTGGCATTGCAGAGACCACTGAAATTTAACACCTTTTTTGCGTAAGGCGTTTAATGGAGCTGCAACTGAAGCGAAGCGGGGAATGAACTTGTTATAGTAGTTCGCTTTGCCTAGGAAGGATTGGAGCTGTTTGATGTTCTGTGGTACAGGCATGTTTACAATCGCCGAGACATTCCGTTCACTAGGTTGAATGCCGTTTTTATCGAGGATGTGTCCCAGGTAGTGAACTTGCGGCTGAAAGAAAGTGCATTTAGCGAGATTCGCTCGTAGGCCATTGTCTTTCAACTTCGTGAGAAGGAGGCGCAGATTATGGAGATGTTCTTGATGATCTGCACCGGTCACAATAATATCATCAAGGTAGTTAGCACAACCGGGAATGGAGGCGGTGAGTTGAGCTAAATAGCGCTGAAAAATAGCAGCTGAGGAAGAGACGCCAAACGGGAGACGCTGGAGCTGGAGCAGTCCGATAGGAGTGTTGAGTGTGAGAAATTGCTTGGATTCTTCGCCTAAAAGTAGCTGTAGATAGGCTTCTTTAAGATCCACTCTAGAGAAGAATTGTCCACCAGCTAGACGACGGAATAAGTCCTCTGGACGGGGAATAGGAAATATATCTGTGTCGATTTGTGCGTTGATCATAGATAGGAAATCACCACAAAGTCGTACATTGCCATCAGGTTTCTTGATTACAACTAGTGGAGTGGCCCATTGACTGGAATTGACTGGTACCACTATTCCAGCTTCTACCCATCTTTCTAACTCCTTAGTGACCTGGTCTTGAAGTGCCAGGGGTACTGGACGTGCTTCGAAAAACCGCGGCTTAGCTCCTGATTTCAGCTGTATGTGAGCTGTATAGTTTTTGGCGGTTCCGAGCGTAGAGTCGAAGACTTCAGGAAACTGCTCGAGGAGAGCCGTAATATCAGAAGTAGGTTGCAACGTAGATACTACGTTGATGTTATCATGAATCTGGAAGCCGAATAAATTAAAGAGATCCATGCCCATAATGTTCGATGCGGTGTAGTTGTTGACTACAAGTTGTGGAATGACCTTCCGAATTCCTTTATAACTGGCTGGAAGCGTGATTTGGCCTTTAATGTCAATCTTCCGTTTGTTAAATGTAACAAGCTGGATGTCAGCTGGAGAGCATGAAGGTGAACCTAAGTCGTGATATGTAGCCAGGTTAATGATAGAGACAGGTGATCCAGTGTCTAACTGAAAATCGACAGAGCGATCAGAGAATGATAGAGGAACGATGATCTTGTGAGAATTCTTGGTGGGAAGAATAAGATTTATCTGATCAACTTCCATGTCCTGTCGGGGCTGTATATGCTTCGGGCGCGCTGCAGGAGTCTTAGCAGGGCGGAGCGAACTCTGACATACAGTCTTGATGTGTCCTACTTTATTACATCGTTCACAAGTGGCTTTGAAAAAACGACGGGCATGACGTTCATGATGTTTGAAACATCCTCTGCAGGAAGGCAGGAGTTGCGACTTACTCTTAGAAGTGGGCTTCCTTGGAGAAGAACGAGAGGGAACCGGGCAAGAATGCTTGGCAGAGAGCGACTTGGCTGCACGGTTCAAGGTAGCAGAGGACTGGTGGGCTGGAGTAGAGACTTGAGCGACTTCGTGTTTAGAAGCTATTTCTGCCGCAGTCTTGGTAGTAAGTTCGTATACCATAGCAATACGCTGGATGTCTTCTAAAGAAGGGTTACTCTTCTTGACAGCGTCAAAACGAACTTTGTCCTCAGGAGTATGCAGAATGACCATATCCCGAATGAGGGAATCGGTATAGGGCGTACCACAACCGTCCTTGGAACATGTAAACTGGCAGGGTTTAGCTAGACCTCGCAATTCCGCTATCCATTCAGCATGAGTCTGATGCAGTTGCTTCCTGCTCTGAAAAAATTTGTAGCGAGCGGCCACTATGTGCGGGGCTTTAGCATATTGTTCAGTGATACGGGCCAAGAGCTGTGCGAACGGCACTTCAGAGAGTTGCTCCTCTGGACTTAATTTTTGTAGTAATTCGCATGTAGCATTGCCAACCGAACTGAGAAATAGTGCACGTTGGCGCTTGTCATCCATGATGGAATGGCATATGAAATGTTGCTGTAGGCGGGCGAAATAGACTGACCATTCTTCCTTAGCCGGATCAAAAGCAGAGAACGGAGGAATTGCTGAGGGCTGTATAGAAACAGAAAGAGTTTGCATAGCTGTGAGCAATGCCGCTTGTTTTTGCTGCATGAATTGCTGTTGTTGCTGCTGTAGAGCTTGCAATACGGCAGCTAGCTGCTCAGCTGTAGCCATGTTGAGATGCGTGAGAGAAAAGAACTTGTCTAGCAGCGTGTACTGAGCTGGCTGTAGGCGAGTCCTTCACCGGAACAGCTGGGAGTGTGTGAGAGAGCAAGCAAGCTGAAGCGTGCCGAACAGGTGCTGTGAGCGAGAGAGAGCCTTGGAATGTTGGCTGACTGTCCGTAGTTCGAAGGAGGGTAATAGTTGCACCGTAGAAAAGGCTAACTGCTGGTAGAGGCCGTACAGGTTCCAATGTGGAGTGGTGATAGTTACGGAGTATAGTGTCACTGTGCCAATGAGTGGACGATATCCTGTAAGAGTTTGTTGCCCTGTCGCGAATGAGTTGATGACAGAATGTAATCAGGTTTGTACCTCGTTTCGAATGAGTGGGCGACACACTGACCACTGTTTGACTTCGTCGCCAATGTGTTGGTGGCAGATGGCACGTAGTTTTTTTTTTTTTAATACCTCGTCGCCAATGAGTTGTGTTGTAAACAAGATAAGGTTTACAAGAACACAACTTATTTATTTGCTTCACACAGAATTCTACAGTATGTACAGGAATAAAACATAAAATTGTCTTGAAGCAAAGTAGATGATTAATCTTGAGAGAGTTTCTGTTTCTATACACTATGTACACTCTGAATGTATTTACACTCACTGCTATCTTGAAAAGATAGTTCTTGGGAAAGATATAGTTCGTGATAGTTGAAAACTGCCATTTGCACTAGCATAGATTAGCTAAGAGAGTTCCTTCTAACTTGAAGTGTCTGATTTCATAAGCTTGTACTAAATGAAAGCTATGTTTACAATTAGAGAATCTAATGTGTGTGTCGGAGCTTGAGTGAGCTTGGGGATGTGTGGCATACAACATCGGGGCTCGACATGGATGAAGGAACTGGAAAGTGGAGCAGTGACCTGAGGTGAAACCTCATACTACCAGAATTCCGTCCACCTGGTCGAGACACATTTTTAAGAGGAGTAGCCTCCGTGTTCGATGTTCAGTGTATTCTGGAGCAGGACACTGGGGAGAATCCTCATAAGTGACAGACAGGGAGCTCCTTATATACTGCACACGACGTAACAGACACGCGCACTGAAGACTGCGCGTCGAGTCTCGAATGATCCACGCTTGCGTGCGTGCGGCTGGCTGGCGCTGAGCGAAGAGAGCGGAGGACATACAACAGGTATCATCTACCCGATACATAAGAAAGGTGATATCATGATGTGTTCTAACTATAGAGGTATCTACCTATTATCCATTGCTTATAAAATATTTCCCAATATTCTCTTTAGCAGATTGGTGTCTTACGTGGAAAATGCGGTTGGTGACTATCAATGCAGATTTTGCCAAGGAATACCTACTATTGATCAGATCTTCACAATCTGCCAGATATTTGAAAATGTAAAGAATTTGGAATTGATACACACCATCTCTTCATTGACTTCAGATCAGCCTATGACAGCAATGATAGAAGTAATTTCTATGTAGCAATGAAAGAGTTCGAGATCTTTAAGAAATTGATCACCTTTGTGAAAGCTACTATGGAAAATACTCAGAATCAAATTAAGATCCAGAATTTGTTATCAAATGCTGTAACGACCAAGAACAGAGTTAGGCAAGGAGATTCATTATCATGCCTTTTGTTCAATGTAGCCTTGGAGAAAGTTGTTAGAGTTGCGAATATCAACACAAGGGGAACTATCTTATATAAATCAGTTAAAATTTTGGCATATGCAGATGATATTGATTTAATCGCATAAACACCAAAAGCATTGAGAAAAGCTTTCACACACCTCAAGAAAGCAGCAAAAAAGATGAATTTACAGATTAATGAAGAAAAAACTAAGTACATGCCCGTAACCAAGAAAGACTACCCTAGTGGATCTACATTCATAGAAATTGGCTTGTATAAGTTTGATGTTGTGCGTAGCTTTACCTACCTTGGATCAGCAGTTAATTCCAAGAACAATGTTAGTTCCTGAAATCCAAAAACGTATACTGTCTGCTAACAAGTACTATTGTGGCCTCAGAAAACATCTGAAGTCTGAGCTGCTGTTCAGGAAAACTAAAGTCCTGATGTATAAAGTTTTAGTAAAGTCTGTATTAACATATGGTGCTGAGACCTGGACACACTCAAAATCTGATGAAAGACAGCTTGGTATATTTGAAAGAAGGATTTTGAGGCAAATTTTTCGGCCAGTAGAAGATAATGGTGTCTGGAGAAGAAGATATAATCATGAATTGTGTAATTTATATAACGAACCAAACATTGTTAACTGCATAAAGATCAGAAGGTTGGAATGCTACATGTGCTGCGTGCTAATGACAGAATGATAAAGAAGATTTAATGCAGTGCCAGAAGGAATCAGAAAAGTTGGCAGACCAAAGTTAAGGTGAGAAAAAGGGGTGAGAGAGGGTGTAGAGATAATTGGAATCAAGAATTGGAGGAGTTCTGCACCTAACAGGAAAGAATGGGGAAAACATCTTCAGAACACCAAGGACAACAAAGGGCTATCGTGCCAGTGATGATGATGAATAACTGCACTCAATTATTGCACTCATTTATCATAAAATCTTGGTTCTTACATTAAGGCTTGTACACTTTATACAGAAAGTATACTGATGTAGACTCTACAGATTTTATAACACTGATCAAGTCTTTTCACATTGCATGATATGAGAGAACTTACAAAAGTATTTCCTTGTGTTCTATTGCTCAACTTCGACTCTTTGTTAGCCAATATTACGTCGGCTGTGTCCTTCAGATGCTTGCACATTTAGACATTAGGAAACCTGTAATCATCCATAAAATCTGAACAGTTTATAGACAAATGTGAAGCTTTGACTTGTGACCATGAATGTCAGTATCACCTAAAATAAATCAACAGCAACAACAATGTTCATCTTTCCAAAGTGCAGAGAACTATAGGTCATTGCAGGATGTGAAACAAAATTGAAAGACTGAGTTGACTGTTGCTTTTAAACTGCCTCTTATTAAGCACTGCACTCATTAAGGCTAACACAATGCAGATATGAGCATTAACGTGCATTTAAACTATCTAAAGTTGGATACACACATATGCTGTGCCAAAAAACGCATATTTAACATTAGTGAGAGTACATTTCGAGGTTGCTGGAGCTAGCATTCTAACAAACAATGGTGCATGCTTTGTTACACCTTTTGATGCATTTCGTTATTCTCTGCTCGTTTGGCTCCTTGGGTGAATGGATAGCATACTGATCTTCAGCTCACAGGGCCCAATGCAGTATTCAGCACATGTGTGGACCTGAATTTGAGAACTCTGACACACCCGGAGCCATGGTTTGCTTGATCAAGGTAAGCAGTCAGGTGGAGAGTTCACTCATGTCGTGTTTTTCGTTCACTTTGTCAGTTGTAATCGTGCAAGCGAAGAGGAAGGTTGTTGAGTGAGTGAGTGCTGACATGGGGATTTCAATAGAATTGTACCGGGCGATGATAGGTCGTTGGCATGGTAGAGGCAGGAATACGAGGTGCAATATGAGTGGCAGAACAGGACAGCAGGTGAGTTTGGTTTCAATTTTGATGGCTGCATCAGTGATGGCAGTGTTGTTGGTTATTGGAGGGGTCGAGATGAACCCTGGACCTGATCATGAGAATGTGGTTGGTTGGGAAGACATGGAGAAGATAAGGGAATTTAGTAAGGCCCAAACTGAACAAATGAGAGAGCTATTACGAGAGCAATCTAGTGATCTACGAGAAATGGTGAAAGAGGAGATAGGAAAAGTGACGGAAAGGGCGGTCCAAAATAATAAAGAAATATCAAGTCTGAGGGATAAGGTGAGGAGAATGGAGGAAGAGATAAGAGTTGAGATGGCAGGAGAAAAAAAAGACAAGAGGAAACCCGAAAGGAAAATATTTTCATGTATGGGCTACCAGAGAACACTAAAGAAGACCTGGTATTCAAAGTGTTGGAGCTAATTAACGAGAAGATGAAGATTAGCTGCAGAGAGGCCGATATAGAAGAACTACAGAGAATGGGGAAAACAAAAGGCAAGAGACCAGTGAGAGTGAGATTTGTATCAAACCTACTAGTGAGAAAGATTCTGCATAGTACAAGCCAGCTGAAAGGTGAGAACATATGGGTCAAACAGGAGATGGAAAAAGAAGCCCTCAGGAACCAGAAAATGCTACAGTTTCACCTAAGGAAAGCTATGGAAAATTCTGAATTCCCATGGAGAGAATTAGATATTTTTCACCAATAGAACATGTGAAAAACATATCAGATGTAAGGCTTTTCAGGCGTTTGCTCTATTAACCAGCGTTAATAGAGCAAACGCCTGAAAAGCCTTACATCTGATGGGGAAAGCTAGACGTGAAGGATTAAGGGCCTACATAAGGCGCAACAAATTAGTGGTGGGGGACAGTAACTGGACGAGGACCTGGAGAGTAGAGCAGTTAAAGAATATGTATAATACAGCGAGTACATTGGCCGAGGAGGAAGATGAACGTACGAGGCAGCTGAGACCAGCAGAATGCGGAGCAGCGAGGGACAACCAGCCAGCGATGCAACAAGGACAGAGAGAGGAAGTAACAGACACTGAGACAACGAATAGCGAAGGCAGTCCAGGCGACCTTCAGAGGCAGCTGAGTGCAGACTCTATGAAAGAAGCAACACCGAAACGCAGACGTGTGAGTATCAAGGACTTCTTGCTCAGAAAAGGTAATGCAAATGAGGGTAGCCTTGATAGAGAAGGTGTTAACACTCTGGATGAGAACACTGAAGATCTAGGTGTAACAAGGATTACGAGGTCCAAGAAGATCAGCCAGAGTGAGGGACAAGGGAGAAAGACATAACTAGAGATAAGAGTAGGGTGTATCAATATTGAAGGCCTTAGGAGTAAGTTACAGAATGAAGCTTTTAAAGAGTTATTACATAGCTTGCATATTCTCGCATGTGTGGAAACCTGGATTCCACCGAAAACTATTATAGAAATAGGAGAGTTCACAGTCTATTATAAATCAAAAGAGAGACGAACCGAAAGGGGCAGATACCCGGGTGGGATAATGGTGATGGTTAGGGAGGATTTGCAAGATAGAATCAGAAATGGAGGAAATGATGTGGGTCAGAATAAAGATGTATGATGAAAATGAGTCAGACTTATGTATTGGTTTTGTCTACAACCCTCCTGAAACCTCGCCATTTGCGGAAAGGGTTTTCTTTGATGAGTTGGCATTAGAAATCAATAGAGTACAAAATATTTTTGAGGATACAAGCATTCTAATAATGGGGGATTTTAATGCGAGGGTTGCAGACCAGAAACCGGTATACGACAAGGAGACAGAAGCTGTTTATGTAAAAAAGAGAGTGAGCCAAGATAAGGGTTGTAATAAAAATGGAGAAAAGTTGCTAGAGCTATGTGGTACGATAGAACTATATATTTTGAATGGATGGTGGCATGGCGACGAATTAGGGAACCTGACATACATTATGGAAACAGGGGGTAGTAGCATAGACTTGGCGCTATGCTCCAGGAATGCGTTGCCTGTGAACCCTTTCGCTACCAGTGTTGCTCCTAAGCAACGTGTATTTCAAGGACACCTCACCAGTTTTTATTTAGACTGGTCCCTTCAACCCCATTGTTGCCATGAAGCTACAGGTGTGCATTTTCATAAAATGACTACAGATGCCACTTACAACACTGATCTAGGTGGCAGTGTGTGTGTTTAGTATGTGAAGTGAATCAGCTGGCTGTGATCTAGTACCGCCAGTGTTACAAAATCACGTTTCAGAATAATTAATGATGAGTTAACTTTTTATATTAGTGTATTTGTCAATTTAATGTACTGTTGTAAGATTATGTACCATGATAAACTGGAATATGTATGATAGCTAGTGAATATATCTGATTAGAAAATGGTGTTGCTCTCAAGCTACATTGGGGTTAAGTATAAACAAATCATTCTAACCTAACTTTTACCAACCGGATTGTAATTCCATTTTATAGTTGTTTTATGCCAATAGCCAAGATGAAACCAACACAAATAAGGAATGAAAAGGACCTTATTGATATTCTTGAACAGTTATCAGATGGAATTCTGAAATAGATTGTCAGATTTTGAGGACTCAGAAGATGAAACAGCCGTATTTTGTCAAGCATAGTTGTGACTCTCACAAATGAGCTTCCTGAACACAAAAACTGGTTTTCTTCTCTTCAACTTGCCATTGCACTGAAAGAAAGGGGATTATTCTGTGTGGCCACAATACGGAATGACAGGATGGGCAAGTGTGCCCTGAAGTCTGAAGCTGAATTTAAACGCTCTGGAAGAGGCAGCTATGACTGGCGTGTGGAAAAGGACAGCAATGTGGCACTTATAAGATGGTATGACAGAAAAGCAGTGAATTTTATATCAGCTTATGCTGCAATTGATCCAGTAGGGAAATGTAAGAGGTGGAATGCATCACAAAAAGTAACCATGGAAGTAGATTGCGTCAGTGTTACAAAAGAGTATAACTTCTTCATGGGAGGGGTAGATTTGGATGGTATACTTCAGGAATTGTAGAGAGTTGATTTGAGATCAGTGAAGAGGTACAGTAGAATTATATACTGATGCATTAGTGTTGCCATTATGAATAGATGGTTGTTGTATCATAGACATCAGGCTCAACGACGTAGAAAATGTTAATATTCGATGGCAAAATTCCAGGCAAATATTGCAAGTGTGCTTACGAGCGGGGAAAGGTACAAAACGCCGCTTCAGTGAAGCACTCACAGAACCCGCTAAAAAGCGAAAATTTGCAGTACGCCCAAATGATGACATTCGGTACGACGGGTCTGAACACTGGCTGGGATACTCTGGTAAAGCTAGATGCAAATTTTCCCCAGGTGGACTCACTTGAGGACCCAACCAGCCTCTGGGCTGATGACTTAACAGGCAGCAAAAAAATTGCTTCCCTCTGTTCCATACCAAGTAGGCCTTAATTGTGTACTGTATTTGTTACTGGAATTATAGTGCTTGTAAAGGAAAGTTGTTAAAGTAATGTGACGTTTCTCCCATCATCCAGTGTTCTAAAATATGTTATTATGATATTTTAATGTTTCTTGTAGTGTGTAATGTCTTAATTATGATACTGTAATGTTTCTAGTACTGTGTAATGTCTTAATAAAGTAAGAGTAGAAAATTTAAATTTTCAGTTTATTTTTCTTCAAATTACCACTGAGCCCCAATGTAGCTCTGAAGCAACATGTTCAAAAATCCAAGTCTAGGAGGGAATTTTTTTGAAAATGGCAAAAATGCATTTGAATGTAACCAATTAGTATAGAACAGCACAAATACAAAATTTATGAAAATTATTTTTACTCTTGGGGTTCAAAGGGTTAAAAGTATGGAGGTTAAGGAATGGGGTGAGTCACATCATCTCCCAATTATTGTCAGAATAAAAGTTATAGAGGGTAAGACACCAACAAGCAATATGATAAAATACAATGAAACGATGTCTGTCTGTTAGGTCATCAGCCCAGAGGCTGGTTGGATCCTCAAATAGCATCACCAAAGGCTATGCAGTTATAGGGAAACCACAAGAACCAATGGCAGTACCAAAATGAGGCATACTAGGCAAGATGAGGAGTGAGGTAGTTTGCCATTGCTTTCCTCACTGGGCCAGACAGTGCTATTGTAGCACAACTAACCCTATGAGTAACACCTTTCATGACACTCAGACACACTGGTTGTGCTCTGAATGTCATTAATCAGCACCACCCATACCCCAGCAGCTTCCATATTGTCACAGCCATGGATGAGACTGGGACTTCAGTGGAAGCTACACTTTGCTCTGGCCTGTGCCAAGAGATGGATGCAAAAGTACTGTATCCATCAAGAAATGACAGCAGGCAATGAAACGATAGTCACTAAATATAGGTGGAGAGAGGAGCTAAAAAACGAGCTAATGAAGTATTATGATGGAGAAATAGGACAGATAGTGAAAGCTGGAATAGATTCAATGATCGAGAGTAACCAAACGAGTACAGCAGTTAAAATAATTGAAAATTCTGTAAAGATGGCAGGGGAGAAGATGAGGGTAAAGGAGGGGCAGAATATAATAGGAAAAGGCTGGTACAATGACGAATGTAGGCATAAAAAGTATGAAGTGATGAAAGCATTGAAGGAGTTTCGGAAGCATGGGGGAGAAAACCATAGGATGGGATTCTGTAACTTGAGAAGAGAATATAGGGAATTACTGTATGAAACTAAGTCTGAATGGCAGGAGCAGAGAGTTGTCGAATTAAATAGCAATGTAAAACAGAACGATAGTAGAAAAGTATGGAGTACAATTAAGGGGATTTGTGGAATACGGAAGCGGCCGCAGCAGACGGTAATAAGTCAGGCTATCTGGGTGGAGCACTATAAGAAACTATTAGAGGCTGAAGATAGGTGGAGACCGAGATTAAACGATACCGGTATATCGGTAGGGCTAGGGTGTACTGTGCCGGTATAAGATAAGGAAATATCGAAAGAAGAAATAAGGGAGGTACTAGGGAAAGCCAGGAAAGGCAAATCAGGAGCGATTTCGGGTATCGCTAACGAATTTTGGAAGCAGCTGGCGCAAAATAAGGATATCCTAGAAAGTATGGCGAAATTATTTAACAAAATATTTGAAGGAAGTGAGTTCCCAAAATCTTGGCAAGAGGGAGTGATCTGCCCAATCTATAAGAAGAAGAGAGATAAAAATAACCCTAACAACTACAGGGGTATAACGTTGCTAGATACATTAAGTAAAATATATACAGGTGTGTTAGCAAAAAAGGATAATGAAGTGGGCAGAGGGGGAATCGATTCTGGAGAGGCTGCAAGCAGGTTTTAGAGAAAGGATGAGGACAACAGATAATATTTTTGTAGTGAAAACAATAATAGATAAGTATGTAAAAAAGAAAGGAGGAAAAGTATACATTACTACTATTGATTTGGAGAAAGCATTTGATTCTGTGAGCAGAGGGGCGGTTGTGGCCAAGATGAGAGGGATAGGGGTGTCCCAGAAGATGATAGCAGTGGTTGAAAATATATATGCAGAAGTAAGGTGAGCAATAAAAACTAAGGAGAGCGTAGTATTTGGAGAAATATTCTCTAATGTAGGATTAAAACAGGGTTGTGAATTGTCACCAGTACTGTTTCTACTCTTTATAAATGAAATCTTACAATCGAAAGGCTTCGAGGCAGGGGTTTACCCAAGTCTTGAGAACCGGGATATTCCGGGCCTCATTTTTGCTGATGACATCCTTCTGCTCACTTTGACACCCAATAGTATGCAGGGTAGTATAAATGCGGAGGTAAATTACTGTCAAGAATGGAACTTAAAAATCACTGTACAGAAAACCAAGGTAATGGTGTGTAAAAAAGGACATAAATTATCAAAGAATGAAAAATGGTGGATGGGCGAGACGAGGTTAGAAGTTGTCAATAAAGTAGAATACTTGGGTATGATTTTAAGTGGAAACGGAAAGTGGTCAGAGCAAATAAAAAGATCAAAGCTAAAAGGCATGAGTGCACTGTCAGCCATTAGCATACTGATGAAGAAGATGCCCAACACAGACTACAGAGTGCATAAAAATGTTTTTAATGCAGTAGTTAAATCTAGAGTGTTGTACGGAGCGGAAATTTGGGGAGTTGAAGAAAGGGTTGACTCACTTGATACAATTATGAGTAGATTTGGGAAAATAATTATGGGTCTACCCAGCTGTACAGCTAATTGTGGAGTGAGAATGATGTGCAAAGATATAAGTCTGAGAGTGGACATTATTAAAAGGATAATAAAGTATTGGTTGAGAATGAAGTTGTGAGAAGGGGGCGAAATTTTACAGATAGCATATCAACACCAAATGAAACATCAGAACCAAGGATACTGGGTGGATGGGGCATGGAATATTTTAGAAACGATTGGAATGGGATGTTACTGGGAAAAAGAATGTATAGAGAAGTGGAAAATATGTAAAAAAAAATAGTTCTAAGAATTAAGGATATTGAAAAACAAGACATTGATGCACAATGTAGAAGTAAGAGGTCATTAGAAGAATTTTGTAATATATATGGGAGAATGAGAATAAATGTAGAGTTTATAACAAAAAAGAGAATGAGGGGTATAATATGGTGGTTAATGGGGATACATAAAAATAAAGCATATAGAAGGAACAGGGATGAAAATAAATGTTTAATATGCTCTGAAGAGATGGGATGGGCACACCTTATAAAAGATTGCCCTATGACAAAGGAAAAACGAGAAAAATTCATAGACGATGAGGATGTAAAGAAAATTGAGAACGAAAATCAGTTGTATACAATTGTAAAGTTATTGAACAGAGAATGGATGCACCTGGATAGAATTGCAAAATTATTTAACATTATTAGGGGAAGGTGGAGCAGGAAATTGAAGGAAGGAAAGGATGTGATACATGTCAGCCAGGAACCGAATTGTGCCTAGGGTAACCTAGACAATATAACTCCGTTGAAGTCTAGAGCCATTAGGTACGTAGGCTTAAGGGATAGCATGGAACTACCTCGTTACAGTAGTTCTACTAGTTTTATGTACTGTCGAGTAATAATTTCCGTTTTCTCTCCTTTCTTAACAGCCTGCAAAGGCAATATTATCTTTGATAATCTGAAAAGATATCACTATAAATAGATGTTTTGGTTTTTTTTCTGCCATAATACTATATATGAATTGAACTCCAACATTCAGTTTATAGTATTCTTTCTCTGTTCAATTTCTATGCACCTACTTTATATGAACATTCATCGCATGTACCAATTATTAACACTATTCACGATAGTTATTTAAGTTACTCCTTCTAATTTTGTATACGGCATGTATCACAAATTATGAAATTATGAAACGATTACAATAAATAATACCCTCTCCCTAATCTATGATTTTCGAGATTAAGGGAGACGGGTATCTTGAATCTTCAATCTCGTTCACTTTGTAGGTGGGCAGAGGATATTTGATGCAGTTGTAAACCACATGTGTCATTGCTTTAATTCTTTGTTTCATTTGCTTCAGTATAATGGATCCACACACTACAGAATTTTTCAAATAAATAGTTAGAAAGAAAGAGGTACCTTACAACAATACTCTAGATGGCTACAAGATAAAACTTGCAGTTCTTTGTACGTCAAACTGAGACTATTTAATAACCTCTTAATATATTTATCATCATAATACTGGGTTCATTTGTTATAAAATCTTGGTTCTTACATTAAGTTTTGTACACTTTATAAAGAAAGCATACTGATGTAGACTCTACAGAGTTTATAACATTGATCAAGTCTTTTCACACTCCATGATATGAGAGACCTTACAAAAGTCATTGCTTGAGCTGGCAGACCATTCTGTAGTCCTTTTTGTAAGGCATGATTTTTTTGCATTAACGATAAACACAACAAAAAATATTTTGAAGTGATTTTTAAATATCTTAATGAATCATATGATTCTGGTTAAAAAATTGGTGATTTTCTTTTAGCAAATTACAGCAAATTAAAGCAACAAGACCAATTTAAAGCAAAATTTGCTTATTTTGTGGTAAGTGCAAAACTGCAGCAAAATTCATGGAAAATAACGATCTTGAAATTGTTTTCCAATATCACGTATGTGAAGGAAAACAGAAGACAGAATAAGAATTTCTCATTTTGACAGAAGTATCTCTCTGTATTAATATTCTATAAAATCCCTTAATGGTATGGCCATATAGGGTGAAAGCTATGGCTAAGGAATAATGAATGGTTATCAATATTGCTTCTCTTTATTTATCTATCTTTCACATAAATAATTCACAAATCTCATGAATTAACCTTTTTATGAATAACTTTAGGAAAGGACCAAAACAAAATTAAAGCGATAACATCAGTCCTATTTTGCAAAGTATGACGAAAAGTTGTTTCCTTTTTGCAAAATCTAACATAAATTAATGTGAAAAATTCATGCCTCTAGACATGAATAATAAGCATTTTTCTCTTTTCCGTTATTGATTTCAATTTTCAAGTTTTTCATCATGTAGAAGTATAGGACATTCCCTACTACACTTGACTCCTATAGGTCAGCAGGAAAGATAAGACCCAAACATGTGCAAGGTGCATACGCAGACCTTGAGATGGATGAGATAGTGAAAAAAAAGAGTTCTTATAGCTTGAATGCAAATGACCCTCCCCTCTTGGCAGTGGCCATGAAAGTAACTTTGTTGGGGTTGCATCCTGCCAGTTGTCCAGTATCTCTACTTTTATAGTCTCTTAGAATTATCCTGTTCATTCTGAAGAACTATTGTCCTGGACCTCAAGGCGTAGCAATTCATTCCAAAGCCAGGCTCAATACTTCTTTCTGCAACTCTCCTCCCTTCTTCACCTTGTGGAAATTTGTCAGCGACAGAATTTGTTCCCTTTTTGATTTGTTGAGGATCTGGTGCAACGTCTCCTTTGAGAATGAGTGCCTCAACAATTCCCATATCCTGGAACAAGAAGAAATACGAAATAATCACACATTAAGAAAGTGTAATGCATTCAATGGGAACAAAATAATGGGGTCCACCTATTCAATACAACACAATGTTATAAAATGAATTCTATAAAATGTTATAATTCTTGGTCCAATATGGATTTAATATGAAGTTCTTAAATTTGATTGAGTAATGCATTCAGGAAGAGAAAACTATTCAATAGATGTATCCTGGCTAGTATTGCTTAACTATGTCCATCGCTTTCTGCTTTGGACCATCTCCTTTTAAAGCAGATTGATGATCATCCTTGAGGTATTAACCCACCTACAGAATGGCAGAATAGGGAATCTGATGCCTGTTTGACATTTTCTCCAGCTTCGGCGTACTACTTTCGACTCGCCTTTGTTTGATATAGGGGTTGATTCCCATAGGGAGTCCGGCTACATGGCTAAATGGTTAGCATGCTGGCCTTTGGTCACAGGGCTCCCGGGTTCGATTCCCGGCAGGGTCGGGAATTTTAACCTTAATTGGTTAATTTCGCTGGCACGGGGGGCTGGGTGTATGTGTCGTCTTCATCATCATTTCATCCTCATCACGACGCGCAGGTCACCTACGGGTGTCAAATCGAAAGACCTGCATCTGGCGAGCCGAACTTGTCCTCGGACACTCCCGGCACTAAAAGCCATACGCCATTTCATTTTTTTCCCATAGGGAATCTGAAATATTTGTCCCAAATGAGTAAATTTATAATACCAACATAGTTAGTCCATTATTGGACATTATAAATTTTTCAGCTAACTCATTCCTGGTTGCCAGCGTTATGAGCCCAAATTAGCACACTGCGGCAAAACGCTGGCAACCAGGGGTGAGTTAGCTGGAAAATTTATAATGTCCAATAACGGACCAAAAATGTTGGTATCACCTTTGTTTATCATCATTTTTGTCTAGCATGAATAACTGCACTTATCTCAGTGCATGCTGCATCCGTATTGCTTAACTTTGACTCTTCGCTAGCCAATATTAAGTCGGCTCTGTCCATCAGATGCTCCAGCATTTAGACATTAGGAAATTATTATTCACCCATAAAACCTGAATTATATGCTGAACAGTTTATAGATAAATGTGAAGCTTACACTAGTAACCAAGAATGTCCATATCACCTAAAATAAATCATCAACAACAACAATGTTCATCTTTCCATATTGCAGAGAACTAAAAGTCATTGCAGGATGTGAAACATAATTGAAAGACTGAGTTGTCTGTTGCTTTTAATCTGTCTCCTATTAAGCACCGCACTCATTAAGGATAACACGACCCAAATATGAGCATTAATGCTAATTTAAACTTTCAAAAGGTGGATACACACATACGCTGAGTGCTGTGCCAAACAACATGTATTTAACATTAGTGAGAGTGTACATTTCGATGTTGCTGGAGCTAGCATTCTACCAAACAATGGTGCATGCTTTGTTGCACCTTTTTTATGCATTTAGCTTTTCTCTGCTTGATGGGTCTGAAGAGAAGTATGTGGTGGCTTTGTGAGATCGTTGTCTTTTTGCTTGCCCCTAATAAGTGAGTTTCATGGCATTCCTACACAGAAACCAGCAGTAATCCTCAAGCATTGCTTCATTCCAGCCACCTTGATATCTTTGTTCCATTACAGAAATATCGTGATTGAACTTTTCTCTATGTTTATCACTGATAGCTCCTTAGCTGAATAGACAGCATACTGGTCTTCAGTTTACAAGGTCCGGGGTTTGATATCCAGCTGGGTAGAAGATTTTAACTTCATATGACACTGAGCAACAGCAAAAACAAAAATTTAAATGTTTCCTTCACTTTGTGAGTCAATGTGTACTAATTTGGGGTTGAGAAACATGAATATCACAAAGAAATTTTTTATTAGGTCTAGTTTCTTTGATATTCAAAACATGGAAGTATGTTTTTTAATGGATTGAGAGAAAATTATACATTTTAATTACTGTACATATGCCAACAACACTGAAAGTCTATTTGAAATTTTAAAAATGACAGTAACATTCTAAGAGTTGTAAATTGATGGAAGAACTCGGCGCATGTGTGTATCTACCTTTAGATAGTTTAAATTTGCATTAATGCTCATATTTGGGTTATGTTAGTCTTAATGAGTGTGGTGCTTAATAAGAGACAGATTGAAAGCAAAAGACAACTCAGTCTTTCAATTATGTTTCACATCCTGCAATGACTTTTAGTCCCACCATTTCTCTGCAATATGGGAAAATGAACATCGATGGGTCTGAAGAGAAGGATGTGGTGACTTAGTGAGATAGTTGTCTTTTTGCTTGCCTCTTATAAGCGAGTTCCGGGGCATCCCTACACAGAAACCAGCAGTAATGCTCAAGCATTGCTTCATTCCAGCCGTCTTGATATCTTTGTTCCATTACAGAAATATTGTGATTGAACCTTTCTCAATGTTCATCACTGATAGCTCCACAACTAGAAGGGGAAAAGTCCATATGGGAGGGGAGAAAATGGATTTTAAGTGACATTTTGCATCTGACTTGATGGTATTTTTGCAGAAGTACTGTCACCAACAGAGTGTATTTATAATCTCTTGTATTGCCTAAATATCCATGAATAGATGATGATGATGCTTGTTGTTGAAAGGGGCCTAACATCGAGGTCATTGGCCCTATCCATGAATAACTCCCTTGAAGGCTTCCCAAGCTTACTTACCTTTCCCCTCTAAATCTCATTAAAACATATGATCCTTTATAAGCTGACAAATTTGTGGCCCAACAAAAATTCCTTCCATAACTATTGCATCACTTAATGTACGAAAATAGTCTCTTGAGTACTTAAAGGTCTGTCCTTCTTGGTTCATACCTTTGACAAAATTTGTCATCAAACTGAAATTTATATGTGGGGGTGGAGGAACATCTTTTGGGTCCATGAGAGGTTCGATAATGACATTTTTCTCACTAGAGTTAATATTTCATGCGATTTTGTATCCCTCCCTCCTGTTCCAAACACATAAAAAGCAGCAGTATTTAGTGTACCCCAGTTTCATTCCTAAGAGTACAGCTATGACTTTTAGATTGCCACAATTTTCCACTTGTGTTCAGCGTATTTGGTTGCTCTCATGAACTGCATGACCAACAGGAATAGATGGAAGGTGGTTGCCGTTGTGAAGTAATACAACTTTCAAATTAAACTTAGACGTATCTGTGAATAGCCTCCATTCAGTTGGATCAGAGTTCAAATTCAAAATTTTCATCAAACCATTAACGTCGCAGCAAAAGAGCAAGATTGTTTTTCTTCTAAAAAAGAAGGATGCATTTCCCTTTGACATTGTCTGTACTGTGAGACCCTGATATTATGCTGGAGGAGACACTAGAAATTCTGCCTTCTCCTGTGGCAAGTGAAGTTCTTGAATGAGATCACTCAATTCTGCCTGACTCAGTCTGTGCGGTTTATCATCTTTTTCCTCAAAATCATGGTCATGGGATGTGTAAGGTTTGTTGGGGTCTTCTTTTTCTACACTGTCTTCCTTTCCTATTTCCAACTGATAATTCTGCGGTGGCGTAGGATCTGGTAAACTATCTGAATGTGGAATGGGTCAAATAGCAGATCGAAGATTAGGATATGCAATGTTTCCTCTTTTCTTCATTGCCTTTATTGGTGGAGTCAAGCAGAAATAGTAGCCATCTGTATGGTTGAAGGCTCCCGCCAAACCATAGATGCAGCAAAACCCATAGATCATTTTTTATTTTTCATCCATTCTCATGGAGCCCATGACTTATCCTGGTCTCAAACCTTGATACCAAAATCATGATGATTGGCAGTCTTCACAAGAGGTGTCAGATTACATTTCTGTGACAAAAATGTTATTTTACCACAAATGTAACAAAAATTATTCAAGGAATTTACACATTTTTGTGGCATGTTCATTAAACAAATTTTACACTTTAAAAGCACTACAAAACAAGAAATTCTGCACTAATTACAGCAGAAACTCACAGTCACAGCAACAGTATTTATAACCTATAAATAGCTGTAGAACATTGTGTTTTGCCAGTTGACAGGCAAAAACATATTTTCCCTGAAACTGAAAATGTAGACTGTAAAACAGGATATGCCACTGTATTTCCAATGCAAGAGTTAATCGTTAATTTTCATGGTGATTTTTTAATTTATCAGGTAGAAATACCAGTACATAAGAATAGGTTATTTTTCAGCCCAAGACATTTTCATTCTTGTGCAGTGTGATTAGTAAGAATGTTATTGGTCTAATGTCCTGATTACTACTTTTACATTTTTCCAAGATACTGAGGTGCCGTCCCACAAGAGTTCTTTTATGTGCCTGTAAATCTACCAATACGACGCTGCTGTATTTGAGCACCTTCAAATACCATTGGACTGAGCCGGGATCAAACCCAACAACTTGAGCTCAGGAGGGCAGTGCTCTCCTGCCTGAGCTACTCAGCCTAGTTCCATTGGTTAACTACTCTCCTTTGGGACTGGGTGTTTGTGTTCATCTTAATACATTTCTCTTCATATACACACAACATGCTACACTGCTAATCACCACAAATACATGCAATAGTAAACACATCCCTCCATACGGAATTGGCTTCAGGATGGCCATCTGGCTGTAAAACTGGGCCAAATCCATGTCCAGGGTTGATCCTAGTAAATTGGAATTAAGACTAGGAAGAAGTTATTCACTGCTCATAATGAATTACGATGTCTTTGCAGGTGGCTCCCGCAGCATATAACTTCATTCACTACTGTCTGAAGGGGAAGAAACCGAAAGAAAGATAATGGTGGCAAATGCTATTGTACTGGAGCAGATATATACATATAGTGGTTCCTGTCATAATGAAAAAGTAAAGACAACATTTTCTTGCAGTATTCTTCCACCATGGTTTCCATTTCAGAAACCACTTCTTCCCAGGCATCGTTCTTACAAAGCTTGTAGTTTATGGGTTGCTTAGGATCCCACAAATATATTTTTCTATAAATTTCAACTTGTTGTAGAGTCTCTTCTTCTTTCCACTCCATTGCTGAATCAAGAGTAAGTGTTTATCCCATGAGCGATGACAGTCTACTGTTTGTGCAGTGGAATGCTTGCAGTCCTGTTCACTGCTCGTGCCATTGTGTACAATAACATCCTTTGATGTTTCATCATAAAACTAACAGCAGCATATATAATGCTATGCCACACCATGAACCACACCTTAATGTGCCCCCGAGCTAGTTACAAAATCCCTTCTGTATTTGCACATTTGCTTTTCAGTGCAGTATTTAGGACATGTGAGGATCCAACTCTGACACACGCAGAGGCATGGTTCACTTGATCAAGGTAAGCAGTCAGGTGGAGAGTTCATGCATGTTGTTTTGTTCATTCACTTAATAGGTGGGCGGAAGATATTTGATGCAGTTGTAAACCACTCGCATTATTGCTTCAATTCTTTGTTTCATTTGCTTCAGTATAATGGATCCACATACAACAGAATATTTCAAATAAATAGTTAGAAAGAAAGAGGTACCTTACAACAATACTCTAGATGGCTACAAGATACAACTGCAGTTCTCAGTACATCAAACTTAGATTATTTATTAACCTCTTAATATAGTATCATTATTCATCATCATAATACTGGGTTCATTTATTATAAAATCTTGGTTGTTACATTATGTTTTGTACACTGTATACAGAAAGTATATTGATGTAGACTCTACAGAGTTTATAACATTGATCAAGTCGTATACATTTGATGGTTAATGCAAAATAAATTATTCAAGGTTTCCGTTGCATGAAAATTGTTCAAACGGTTAGTTTTGATGGGAATGGTCCAAATTCAGTCCACAGCGTATTGCTGGTAATACTGTACTTTCATCTAAATATATATAAAACTAGCAATTACCCGTGGCTTCACTCGTGTGGATTTCGTAATTTGATCAAAGTAATCGTTCGTCGGCATTGTACTAAGACATTATCTGAAAATTCCTAAAGTATAAAAACGCACCCAGAAATTCTTTGTAAACCATGTTTGTGGTATTACCTTTTGTGGTTAAGACGACCATGCAACATAGAACTGTTCATGTGAGAAACGGTCTTCTCTCAAGTCGAAAAAATAAATACATCTTTCTTTATAAAAACTCACCCAGAAATTCTTTGTAAACCATGTTTGTGGTATTACCTTTTGTGGTTAAGACGACCATGCAACATAGAACTGTTCATGTGAGAAACGGTCTTCTCTCAAGTCGAAAAAATAAATACATCTTTCTTTATTTTTAAAGGATATTCCAAATACCTATTCCCACATCTATAACATCTTCGATTTTTTAGATGTACATAAGTATCCCCATAAAAATAATTCAACCCCTTGGTCAGTCCTTCTCCCACCCCTACCCTGAAAGCAAAAATACATGTTTCTTTATTTTTAAAGGAGATTCCAAATACCAATTTTCACGTCTGTAACATCTTCAGTTTTTAAGATATAAGTATCCTCATCCCCCCCCCCCTGTTAAGTGCCTTCTCTGAAAACTTAAAGGTGCATGTTCCTGTATTTTTAAAGAACTTTCCAAATACCAAGTATATTGTGTCTAACATGTTAAGTTTTTGACATATAATGTAGATATTCTGGTACTCATTTTAAAAATTCACCCGCTTTTCAAATTCTTTTCCGCTCCTTAACTGGATTTTCCGAAAACAAAAAAGTACGTGTTTAGTTATTTTTAAAGGAGATTCCAAATACCAGTTTTCATGTCTGTACATCTGTTAACCCCATTCAGTTTTTGAGATAAATGTATACTCATAAGAATAACTTAACTTCTTCTTCTTGACTTCTTTCCATCCCTCTCCCGCCTTAAGTGGACTTCCGAAAACAAAAAACAAAAAAAAATACATGTTTCTTTATTTTGAAAGGAAATTCAAAGTATCAACTTTCACGTCTGTAACAGCTTCAGTTTTTAGGATATCACTTTTTAAGATAAAGTATCCTCATAAACATATCTCAACTCCTTATTTACCTATATTCAACCCCACACCCCTTACGTTGATTTTGCGAAAAAACAAAAACAAATACATGTTTCTTTATTTTTAAAGGAGATTCCAAATACTAATTTTCATGTCTGTAACATCTTCAGTTTTTAGATATAAGTATACTCATAAAAGTAATTCAACTCCTTTTTCACCCTCCCCTCCTTTCCCTGTTAAATTGATTCCCCCCTCCCATAAAGTGTGTTTCCTTATTTTTAAAGGAGATTCCAAATACCAATTTTCACGTCTTTAACATCTTTATAATACCAATATAATGGTCCGTTATTGGACATAAATATCATCATACAAAGAATTCAACTAATTTTTCAATTCATTCAACCCCCTTAAATGGATTTTCTGAAAACAAAAGAACACATGTTTCTTTACTTTGAAAGAAGATCCAAATTCCCATGTTCATGCCTCTTAATATCTTCAGTTTTTGAGATATAAGTATCCTCGTAAAAAGAATTCAACTCCCTTTTCATCCCAGCCCGTTAAGTTGATTCCCCCCTCCAAGAAATGCATTTTTCTTTATTTTTAAAGGAGATTCCAAATACAAATGTTCACGTGTGTGAATTGAATTTTTTCACTTCCTTTCACCCTCCCCCATTAAGTGAATCTTCCGAAAAGCAAAAAAAAACTTGTTTCTTTTTTTATAAAGGAGTTTCCAAATGCCAATTACTACGACTGTAACATCTTCAGTTTTGAGATATATGTATTCTCATAAAAAGGAATTAAACTCCTTCTTCACCACCCCCGCCCCCAAGTTGATTTCCACCCCAAAATGCGTGTTTCTTCATTTTTAAAAGAGATTCCAAATACTAATTTTCACGTCTGTAACATCTTTTGTTTTTGAGATATAAGTATCCTCATACAAAGTATTCAACTAATTTTTCAATTAATTCACACAAACCCCCCCCCCCACTTTAAGTGGATTTTCCAAAGACAAAAGATTATGTGTTTCTTTACTTTGAAAGCAAATTCCAAATACAAATTTTCATATCTGTAACATCTTCAGTTTTTTGAGATATAAGTATCCTCATGAAAAGAATTCAACTCCTTTTTCACTCCAACCCCCGCTCGTTAAGTTGGTTTCCCCCCACCAAAAAATGCGTGTTTCTTTATTTTTAAAGGAGATTCCAAATACCAATTACCACGTCTGTAACCTTCAGTTTTGGGATATAAGTTTCTCGAGAAAAAGAACTCAACTTTTTTTACTTCCTTTCACACTCCCCACTCAAGTGAATTTTCCAAAAACAATAGTACCAGTTTCTTTAACAGAGCTTCCGAATTCCAATTATCATGACTGTAACATCTTCAGTTTTTGAGATAGATATACATCCTTGTAAGAGGAATTCATCTCCATTTTCATCCCCCCCCCACTACCAAGTTGATTCCCACACCGAATGCGTGTTTCTTTATTTTTAAAGGAGTTTACAAGTACCTGTTTTCATGTTTGTAACATCTTTAGATTTTTGGTATATATGTACATTCTCATACAAATAATTCATATAATTTTTCAATTCTTTCACCCCCCCCCCCCCCCCGTTAAGGTTTTTTTTCCAAAAACCAAAGAATACGTGTTTCCTTATTTTTAAAGGAGATGCCAAATACCAATTTTCACGTCCACAACATGTTAAGTTTTTGAGATATACTGTAGATACACTAATTTTAAAAATTCACTCCCTTTTTCAGTTCCCCTTAAGTGGATTTTCCACAAAAAAAAAATTATGTTTCCTTACTTCTACAGGAAATTCCAAACACCAGATTTCAAATCTGTAATATGTTATGTGTCTGGGATAATTTGCAGATATATTGTTTTTAGAAATTCACTCCGTTTATCACCCATGTTCACCTCCTATTATCCCAAAACACAAAAATACGTGTTTCTTTATTTTCAAAGGAGATACCAAATTTCAATTTCCATGTCTGTAACATCTTCAGTTTTTGAGATATAAGTCTCCTCATAAAAGGTGTTCAACCCCCTTTCCCCCTTTTCTCATCCCCCTTAATGGGATTTTCCAAAAACAAAAAAATGTGTTTCTTCATTTTTAAAGGAGATTCCAAATACCAATTTTTACGTATGTAAGTTTTAAGTTTTTGAGATATAGATATCCTCATTTTAAAAATCCCCCCCCCCTTTTTCACCCCCTTAATGACAGAATATCCAAAAATCCTCCCTTAGCAAGCACCTACATGTTAATATGAATGTATCACCAAAATTTTGTTTGTTTCTGTCCAGTAGTTTTGGCTCGGCGATGATGAATCAGTCAGTCAGTCAGTCAGTCAGTCAGTCAGTCAGTCAGTCAGTCAGTCAGTCAGGACATGTTATCTATATACAGTATATAAAATAACTTGTCCTGACTGACTGACTGATTGATTCATCATCGCCGAGCCAAAACAACTGAACATAAAGAAATTAAATTTTGAGGATATATTTATATTAGGTATAATGTAGGTGCTCACTAAGGGAGGATTTTTGGATATTCCATCGCTAAGAGGGTGAAAAGGGGGGTGAATTTTTAAAATGAGTGTATCTATATCTCAAAAACTTAACAGTTTAAAGATGTGAAAACTGATATTTGGAATCTTCTATAAAATAAGGAAACACGTATTTTTTTGTTTTCAGAAAATCCTGTCAAGGGGTGTGAAAAAACCTGAAAAAGGGGTTGAGTACCTTTTATGAGGGAACGTATATCAAAAAAACTGAAGATGTTACAGTCTTGAAAATTGGTATTTGAAATCTTTAAAAATAAAGAAACATGTACTTTTTTATTTTTGGAAAATCTTCTTAAAAGGGGGTAAACAGGAGTCACAAAAGGGCTGAATTTTTAAAATGAGTATATCTACGATATATTTCAAAAATGTAACATGCTACAGACATGAAAATTGGTACTTAGAATCTCCTGTAAAAGTAAAGTAACACACATAATTTGTTTTCTGAAAATCCATTAAGGGGAAGTGTTAAAAGGGGGTGAATTTTTAAAATGAGCAATCTGTAGTATGTCTCAAAAACTTAATATATTACAGAAGTGAAAATTTGGTATTTTTAATCCCTTTTAAAAATAAAGTAACACGTAGTTTTTGTTTTTGTAAAAACATTTAAGGGGGGAGTAAAGTGACTGAAAAAGGGTTGCATTATTTTATTAGGATGTTGGTATTTCCAAAACTGAAGATAATACAGATAATAATGGTATTTGGAATCTTCTATAAAAATAAAGAAACATGTATTTTTTTGTTTTTCAAAAATCTAAGTAAGGGGTGGTGAACAGGAGTGACAAAAGAGGTGAATTTTTAAAATGAGAATATCTACCATATATCTCAAAAATGTAACATATTACACACGTGAAAATTGGTATTTTAATCTCTTTCTAAAATAAAAGTAACACATATTTGTTTGTTTTTGGAAAAAATATTTCAGTGGGGGCATGTAAAAAGGACTAAATGAGGGGTTCAATTATTTTTATGTGGATACTTATATTTAAAAGAATGAAGATGTCACAGACATGAAAATTTGTATATCTATATCTCAAAAACTTAAAAGTTGACGGACGTAAAAATTGGTATTTGCAATCTCCTTTAAAAATAAAACATGTATTTTTTTGTTTTTGGAAAATCCAATTAAGGGGGGTGAAAAAAAGTGAAAAGGGGTTTGAATACATTTTATGAGGTATGTTACAGACATAAAAATTGGTATTTGGAATCTCCTTTAAAAATAAAGAAACACATATTTTTTGTTTTTGGAAAATCGAATTAATGGGGGGTGAACACGAGTAACAAAGGGGGTGAATGTTTAAAAGGACTATATCTACAGTATATCTCAGAAACATAACGTATTACAGATGTAAAAACTGGTATTTGGAATCTCCTTTAAAAATAAAGAGAGACAGATAATTTTTCTTCGAAAATCCACTAAAGGGGAACTAAAAAAGGGAAATGAATTTTTAGACTGAGCATATCTACAGTATATCTAAAAAACTTAACATGTTACAGAAGTGAAAATTGGTAGTTTTAATCTGTTTCAAAAATAAGAAACATGTATTTTTGTGTTTTCAGAAAAAACACTTAAGTGGGGGGTAAAATGACTGGTACATGTTTCATTTTTCATAGAAAATATCTTCAGCCATGATCTTGAATGGCAGTTAAAATATAAGAAAAATATATGTTACATAAGTAAAACACAGTTAAAAACAACTTGTCCTTGACTAAATAAAAGGTCTAAATGTCTAAAGAGTCCTTGGTTTTCTGTTCGTTGTCACTATTTGACACCACTTGATGTACAAGATGTGTTATTCAAGAAATGCCACTTAAAAACTATCCTAAGATAAAGGAAACTTTTGAAAGCAGATTTAAACGCAGTAGGAGGCCCGGTGTGAATCAGCCGTGAGGGGTGTCAGATGATTTGGATGAACCACATTACAGAGTGTTGCTTTCCATCTTGAACATAATCAGTCCATTTCATCTGACAACAAAATACCCCCTTTCCATTCACATCAAGTGTTGAATGTTACAAGAACTTGCATAGCTGTACACTGCTGTTTCATTTTTTCATCAAGAAATCTTAAGATCTCTTTATCTTAGATAGTTTTTACATGGCATTTCATGAATAACACATCTTTTACATCAAGACGTGTCAAATAGTGATAACAAAGAGAAAACCAAAGACTCTTTAGATATTTTGACCTTTGATCTAGTCAGGACAAGCTGTTTTTAATACTGTGTTTTGCTTATGTAACTTATGTTTTTGTGTTTAATTTAACTGTCATTCAAGATCATAGCTGAAGATGCTTTCTATGAAAAAACTAAACATGTAGTGACTAATTTTAAAATAAAGTAATGTTATTTTAATCTAAGAAAAATCATAAAATTTTAAGGTGGTGGAAAGGTGGAACTTCCCAAACATACGTACAAGTTGGAATTTGTTATATATAATAACTCCACCATGGATCAAGATGAAATTTATTACTTGTAAAGGTAAAATTATGCCATCAATAGCAATGAACTCCACAAATAACAAATTATATTATGGAAAAGAAAAGGAGAAAAGTGTCAGCTGTGAGAAACAGGAACTACAGTGTACAGGAGCTGTAGGTAAACAGAAAGAAGATTTGTATGATGAATAAAATTTACTTCATAGAACTGTATGAAGCACTATGAAATGTCATATGGCTTTTAGTGCCGGGATATCCTAGGATGGGTTCGGCTCGCCAGGTGCAGGTCTTTCTATTTTTTTTTTTTGGTAGGGGCTTTACGTCGCACCGACACAGATAGGTCTTATGGCGATGATGGGATAGGAAAGGCTTAGGAGTTGGAAGGAAGCGGCCGTGGCCTTAATTAAGGTACAGCCCCAGCATTTGCCTGGTGTGAAAATGGGAAACCACGGAAAACCATTTTCAGGGCTGCCGATAGTGGGATTCGAACCTACTATCTCCCGGATGCAAGCTCACAGCCGCGCGCCTCTACGCGCACGGCCAACTCGCCCGGTGGTCTTTCTATTTGACGCCCGTAGGCGACCTGCGCGTTGTGAATGAAGCACTATTAAGCTGTTTCATAGAAAGGAGAAGCATGTCCGACTGTGCTGCTGTAAATGAGAGTTATAAGTTACGAATTTCATTATGGTCCGTATTGACAATTGATCACTATCAAAGGTAGAGATAGGTCCACCTATTCAGTACCATTAATGTTGTATCTTATATTATTGTAATATTTTATGTGTGTTCATATGTATGTATGTTATTTTAAATTTTGTTCATGACTGAAGATACCTAATATAGCAAAGTCGCAACTATAAGATACAACATTAATCTAATGGTATTGAATAAGTGGAGCTTTCTCTACCTTTTGATAGTAAATGAGTGTTGCATGCAGAAGCTCGTCCATTCTCTTGTAGGTATAGAAGATAGATATGATAAAGAAAAGGAAAACAGAGTCAGCTATGAGTAACAGGAACTACAGTATACAGAAACAGTAACTATATAGTGAACAGGAAGTGCATGGTAGAACAACTATAGCGTGATGCAAGTGTAATAGACTGATATAACTTGAAAGCAATATTCTTTAACTCATGGATAAATAATGCAAGTATCAAGCTCGAATTATTATTTTTATTATTATTATTATTATTATTATTATTATTATTATTATTATTATTATTATTATTATTATTATGACTTGTGAGGTATGGCTATGAAGTATTTACATCTGCTTATTATTATTATTATTATTATTATTATTATTATTATTATTATTATTATTATTATTATTATTATTATTATTATTATTATTATTATTATTATTATTATTTACGTAGTCAGACGATCATATTATTTGTGAGGTTATGTCATGAAACATGTGCTGTATATATGTACTTATATCAGTTTAGTTAGTGTAAAAACCTGTAATTAATAGTGTATAATTTATTATTACCTGTATATATGATATATAATCCACAGTAACATTGTGCAACACACTGTAACATCCGGAATAACATATCTTTGACACTAGATGGTTGTAGAATATTCTTTACATTGTCACTACATATTAGGCACTCTAGAATTTATGAGAAAAAGTGTTGTGTAACATCCTTCTAGGAGCCTGGCCAGGCAACATATATAGAAGAGGCAGTCTTAATGGTGGAGTTGAGTTATTGTTTAACAGGAGTTGTTTTTGTGAACATGTGTTTATGCTGACATGCTAAAGTAGCAGTCAGCTGTTTCAGGATGACAGTCTTAGTCTTCTAATTCTTGATGATAAGCAGTTGTTAAAAATGGTGGTTTACTGATGTGTGTGTGTAACATGTAAATATTGTGAATAAAATTAGTGTACGCAACTGACAGCATTTTGTGTGTGTCTTTGTAAATACATCAAGTGTTGTGACCAAAATGAGTCAGAGAAGGTGGAAAGTATTGAGAATAAAAGATAGAAGACAGACATAAAATAAAAGAATATGTGAATAACGAATAAAAGTTAGTTCAATGAACAATATAAAGCTGTCTGATAGAACGCAGAAGCACGTCTGATTGTATTCCACTAAATGAGAGAAATGACAGTGAGCACCAAAATTTGTGAATACTATCTTCCTCTTGCCAAAGCGGAAGTTGTAATGCTCATCTTGTTTATGAGTCTGACAACATGTGCTCTCCACTACTTAGACTCAAGAGTGGTGGCAGTGTGGTGAAAACGGTAGGGTTTAGGGCCTTAAAACTTTGTTTTTGGTTCCATAGAGACTTCCTGAGATTTTTTCCTCGTGACGTATGATTTAAAATGAGCTTTGTCTCGTCCATGTATGACACATTTGATTTTTGCCTCTTATTAGCCTATGCTGAGAGCAAAGAGCCTGAATCTAGGACAGAAGCTGAAATTTGAAAAATCCTTTCTTAGTGCACCTCCCTGACAGAAGGTGAATCTATGTTCCTAATTTCAGCTTTTCTAGGTCTTTTGGATATGGAGATCTCATGATCAGTGAGTGGTATTTGGGTTTTATAGACAGTATATGTAGATTGTTGTTACTAGCAGTATTGTGTTTAAGTCATGCCAAAGAAACGAGTGGGTGGAAGTTCACTCTAAAGGTTAATTGATGAAGTTTTGGATGAATCAGACCTAATTAATAAAGTAAAATATCTATATACCTCACTTGTAATTGAGAATAATGTAAACAAATCAAAACATTCTCTGTGGCCTTCTCAGCCCCCATTGGTAATGAACAAGACAAAAATACGGTACCTCAGTATGGTTAGGGTTACGAAATGTGACGAAAAATTAAGATCCCCCCTTTTTTCTTCCTTCCTTTATTTTCTGTATTACCTCTTTTAAATTTTTCTTCTCCCTGTTTGTGGGGGGGTTTGTGGGGGGTGCTCGAGTACCATAGAAATCCTGGAATTGGCGCCCCTGGTAAAGAGGATTACTCTTTACAAGAATTAATTACTCAGCATAACTCTGCAGAATTTCTGTCTGCATTCCAGAGGAGACAAGAAATATAACGTTACATCATCATTCAAATAATGCTGGTCAGAGAATCATTTCATTCCATGTGAAAATGTAAATAAATCTGGTGTCTAGCAGTACAAACAACCAGTGATCCTAATAATAAAATAATTAAGGTTTAGGATTCTTTCCGATTCTGGCCACACGGTCTAGGGGCAACGGAGTCTGCTTCTTACCCGGATGTCCCAGGGTCAATTCCTTACCAGATCAGGGATTTTTACTTGGATCTGAGGGCTGTTTTGAGGTCCCATCAGCCTTCACGAGAACAACTGAGGAATTATGTGATGGGAAGATAGCGATCCTGGTGTTGTGAAACAAGAATAACATCCGACAGGATTGGTTGTGCTGACCACGTCTCACCACATAATCAGCAGTACTTTGAGAACAGTGGTCATTTGGTAAGCCAAAGCCTGCTCGGGCTGTATTACCATTGGAGGTGGTAGGAATATTTTCCCATAGAGGGTTCAGGGGAGGAGTCCAGGCACATCATGGAAAATGATAAGAACATCTGTATATACAGTATATTTACCAGCTGTCATACCTGTCATTAAGAGAGTAATTTTTGTACAACTGCAGCAGTAATCCCATCTAACGAAGAAGTATGGCAGTTGAAGAGACAAAACACACCCCAATTAACAATGGTGATTGGTCAATGTAATGTTATTTTTGATATGTTTTAGGGACTTAGGACATCGCAAGCCATCTCATTTTGTTATCTTCTGGCTCAATTACAAGAAAGCATTCAAAGTCTAGGCTTTCAACACCCTATTTCATGATCCCCTTTCCCCCTCCTTCTTCGAGTGATTGTACCTTCATGGTTTTCTTTTCATTTTGATAGTCTTCATTATCTTCCTAATCAATAAGAGATAATGATCATGTGGTTTTTCAGCTTATAAAGTTGTATAACAAACACCACCATCGTCAGTAAGTTCGTTATTACGACGACTGAACAATATATCCACGTCAATGGCACTTACCATTGATGAACTTGGCCATAAAAACTTTAATTCACGAATATTTCCATTATTACAACTCTTACGGTATAAATGCAAGTTTGGATTCATGAGCTAGTTGGTTTGAACCCCACTGTCGCAGCCCTGAAGATGGTTTTCTCCGTGTTTATGTCAGAAAATTAACAGAAACCTACAGTAAATAATAAACTAAATAAACATTCAGAGACATAATTATAGAACCAATAGATCAGCTGAATATATTTTCTAAGAAGCCTCGAAAACTGGATTTTGGATTGTAAACTGAACATACCATTCGCTGTAAAACTTTTGACCTTGATCGTATTTTTCTTGTTGTGTATTTTAATGTAAGATTTTGTAGTGTACTGCAGTCTGAATATCAACATAATTCATTTGTATCAGTGTCCTTATAACGACAAGTCTTGCTTGCACGCAACATACATTCACAAGTACCTTCGTTGTGTCCTATCATCATTTTGTAACTAAACCCCCCCTCTCCGTCAATCGATCCTGTTGACGCTATTGGTTTATGTGGTGGTTAGTAGCATGATATATTGTGTGTAGGTGACTTGTATTAAAGCAATCACAAATACCCAGCCCCCGAGCTGGAGGAATTAACCAAACATGATTAAAATCCCTGGCCTGACCAGAAATTGAACCCGTTGCCCTATGAAACTAAGTCCGATTACACTGACCATTCATCCAAGGAGGCGGGCTTAAGACATTTTCCATAGTGGATAGTAAAGAATTCAAATAACTTATTAGTGGAACCTGTCTTAAAATGACATACTTCGATAAAATTACGTACCGGTCATTTCTCGTAAATGACGCATGGGGCAGCACTTATCTCTAGTTGGAATTATTCATGGATTGGTAAGACCGGAACAGAGTTTATAGCAAAGCTTTTGTTGCTGCAGTTTTTGTGTAGTAGTGGAAATCTATCAACATTACATCATTGAATTATAAAGTAAGTGTAATTCTATTACCAAATATGTTTGTTTCAAATAGCATAACAAATGAAGTCAGGTGATGCAGGAAAATATTAGATTAGGAAACAAAGTCTTAGAGGAAGTAGATGAATATTGTTACTTGAGAAGTAGAATAACTAATGATGGCAGAAGTAATGAGGACATAAAATGGAGACTATCACAAGCAAGGATGACATTTCTTTAAAAAAAAATGTTAACTTCGAATATTGATACAGGAATTAGAAAGATGTTTTTCAAGACTTCTGTCTGGAGCATGACATTGTATGGAAGTGAAACATGAACGATAACTAGCTCAGAAAGAAAGAGAATAGAAGCTTTTGAAATGTGGTGTTGCTGAAGGTGAGATGAGTAGGTCGAACCACAAATGAAGAGATACTGAATTGAATTAGCGAAGTGAGAATGATTTGGGAAAATGTGGGCAGAAGAAGATATAGAATGACAGGGCACGTCTTAAGACACCCAGGTCTAGTTCATTTAGTTTTTGACTCAAAAATTTTGAGGGAAGTGTAGGCAGTAGGACTGGCAGGGGTAGACCAAGGTGTGAATATGAGAAACACATTAGAGTAGATTGAAGGATGTAGTAGTTACATAGAAATAAAAAGGCTAGTAAATGATAGGGTGGTATGGACAGCTGCATCAAACCAATCTGATGACCCAAGTAGCAGCAGTAAATTTTGCACCATCAATCAATTATTTTCTCTTCACACCAAGTTGCTGATGACACAAATATTTTTTACACAGAGAATTCTATATAAATAATTTTGAAGAAAAGATATCAATCGACTAAGAATCAATCATACTAAAACTAACTATATCATATTTCACAAACCATTACGTACATTTCCTCTAGACATCAACTTAAGTTTATATGACCAAGTGATCCCTCGAGTTTAAGCAACCAAATTTCTAGGACTTACCATTGATGAGTCGCTAACGTGGGAGAATCACATCACAATGCTGTGTGATAGAATAACTTCAGCTATTGGTGTACTCAGCCGATTAAAATACAAAGTTTCTCGTGGACTGTTGAAGAGTATTTATCATGCACTAATTGAAAGCCACCTGAATTACATGATTCATATCTGGGCATGTCGCAATAAAGAACTATTTGAAAAGATCAGTCTCTTGCAGAAAAGAGCACTGAAAATACTCTTCAACTTACCCACCTTAACACCAAACATACTGGCCTACCAGTATTGTAACGTGCTGTCACTAAGTGATCTTTGTAAAAAAAGCCTTAGCTATTACATTGTACAAATTGAAAATGGACAAGCTCATTCCAACACACTTTGCAACTTGAATTTTGATATACATTCATACAGTACAAGAGGATCTACTAAAATTCACTGTAAATTATCAAACTCTACAAAGTATAGCACTAATTTTTTATGGCATTATTACTCTGTAAAGTTTTTCAATAGCCTTCCTGTGCACATTCAAGAAGCCACTAAATTACCAATCTTTAACACCAAGCTTGTTAATTTTCTGAAAGAAAAAAGTCAAGCCTATAGAGTATTCATTTAGCATATTATATTACTGCAGTTCATATTTGGTTTTTATCACTATGATACCTTAATTCATTGTACAGTGTGTTATATTTTTGTCCTAGAAGCTGATGTTCTCAAAATTCATCTCTGTTGCAAAATGTAATTAATTGTACTGCACCATTATGAGCCTTGGCTCAGGCGCCTCTTTTGAAATAAATAAAAATATAAAATATATGAAAAAAGTTATTCATTCTAAAATGTTTTGCTTGGATATTTTACTAGTGTCATACCAATAAATTAAAAAAAAATTTATATGTAGTCTATTGTCTTCATATTATAAGTACTTGAAAGGAACACACAAGTATCAAATCCCAGAGATATAGAAACAAGAACACACAACAAGACGGATACAACCGCAACAGAAAGAGCATGCAAGGGTAAACAGGAAAACATGTTCCTATCTCTAAATCTGACTTGTTTTAATATTATAAACATTGAAATAGCCTACTTATAATCTGAATGGTTATTATAAGCCATTTTTCTTCAGTTTTACCAACGGCCGTAGCCGTGTTGAAACACCGGATCCCGTGAGATCTCCGAAGTTAAGCAACATTGGGCGTGGTCAGGAGTTGGATGGGTTGCCATGCGCTGTTGGTGGGGGGTAAGGGAATGGAGGAGCGGAAAGGAACTGGCCACCATACCGCACGTAAACTCTGGCTCAGGAACACCTCTGCGGAGGTTCGGACCTGCCTTCGGGCAGAATAACCCTTACCTTACCTCTTCAGTTTTCATCACGTTTTGTTATCAGTTCATGTGGATCAGTGCTTTTTTGCTGTAGGATGCTCTTCGTGACACCACTCGTATGTGGAGGTGTGTGTTCACTATTCCGTGTTTATGTCAGAAAATTAACAGAAACCTACAGTAAATAATAAATTAAATAATCATTCAGAGACACAATCATAGAACCAATAGATCAGCTGAATATATTTTCTAAGAAGCCTCGAAAACTGGATTTTAGATTGTAAACTGAACATACCATTCACTGTGAAACTTTTGACCTTGATCATATTTTTCTTGTTGTGTATTTTAATGTAAGATTTTGTAGTGTATTTTAGTAACTAGTGATCGTAAACATTTTTTCTCTACCTAATGTAGCTATTTGCAGTGTATGCTATGGTCGACACATGCTGCACTATACCGAAGGTCACCTGATGAAGTGTCCAATGAGACATCTACGGGAACCAGACAGACATGACGCATAAGAGCAAGGAAACCAGTTTAATAGTGACTACCATCTGTGTTGCAACAATCTCGGCAGTTAATCCATCGGTTTGTGGTGTTACCGATTTCGTAGCGAGTCATGTTTCTCTCACTGTCAACATAATCGTATGATAATAAATCCTGCAAATATAGTGAGCATGATTGTTAGCCATTACAAACACAAAAGAAGATCCACAGAAATTACAGTAAAGGAGAGAAGTACAGCTGCATTCATAATCAATGTGATGGATGAAACATTGGCAACCAATGGTAATAATATACACCATGGAAATACAACAGACTATATTGAAGAATATGAATACATAGAAGAAGACTTGTCTGATTGTGAAAAAATTATGGATGATCCGGAACCTGAGAGTGAAGAAGAATTGTTAAGAAGTGACGGAAGCCATTTGTCTACTTATCTGCGAAGCCCACCGATGAGGAAGAAGTGGGGTGATATATCTTTTGAAAAGGCAAAGGAGATAATTGCATTCCAGGATTCTGGGAAAACTAAAAGATTAAGCTTCAATACAGTACAGAAACCATATTGTATGGTGCAAGACATACATCGTCTATGATATTTATGTCACGTGGTAGAGAAAGGGGAGAAAGACCAGTGCTCAAAACTTCACGTGCTTGATGATTATGTAGCTGAAAAATTCAGGTTGCTGAGAACTGTTCTACCCGGCCCCATGGTGTAGGGGTAGCGTGCCTGCCTCTTACCTGGAGGCCCCAGGTTCAATCCCCGACCAGGTCAGGGATTTTTATCTGGATCTGAGGGCTGGTTCGAGGTCCACTCAGCCTACGTGATTAGAATTGAGGGAGCTATCTGACAGTAAGAGAGCGGCCCTGGTTTAGAAAGCCAAGAATAACGGCCGAGAGGATTTGTCGTACTGACCACACAACACCTCGTAATCTGCAGGCCTTCAGGCTGAGCAGCGGTTGCTTGGTAGACCAAGGCCCTTCAAAGGCTCTAGTGCCATGTGGGGGGGTGTGGAGAACTGTTCTAGGCACTAATGTTCACGGCAGAGATATTCTTGCTTGGGGTTGAGAAAAGGCCCGAGAAATAGGACTGACTCGATCAGATGATATAGATGTAGATTCCCAATGTCCAATAACAGACCAACTATATTGGTAACTAAAGGCCAGCCCTTGACTCAGAAGCATGAAAATGAAGGCTGTATTATCTGATGGCCAGGCAGGCATCAGTTTTTGGAAATGAGACATAGCTCTCATAGTGCATTGGCACTGCTGGTGGCTTCAAGTAGCCTATGCAGTGGCCTCCACGGTATGTACTAGCCTTGCGTCTTGGGTGGTGTGCTAAGACCCAACTGATGAGCCTAACTTAGCACACGAGGGCGAAACGCAGGCAACCAAGAATGAGTTAGCTGGAAAATTTATGTTGTCCAATAATGGACCATTATATTGGTATTATAAATTTACTCATTCGGGACAAATATTTTAAATTCCCTTTGGGAATCAACATCTGTATTATCTGATGGCCAGGCAGGCATCAGTTTTTGGAAATGAGACATAGCTCTCATAGTGCATTGGCACTGCTGGTGACTTCAAGTAGCCTATGCAGTGGCCTCCACGGTATGCACTAGCCTTGCGTCTTGGGTGGTGTGCCAAGTCCCAACTGATGAGCCTAACTTAGCACATGAGGGTGAAACGCAGGCAACCAAGAATGAGTTAGCTGGAAAATTTATGTTGTCCAATAACGGACCATTATATTGGTATTATAAATTTACTCATTCGGGACAAATATTTTAAATTCCCTTTGGGAATGAACATCTGTATAATTGTTAATAGCGATAGTTTGATCGTGATGTATGTCTACCTTTTATTCTTGTTTCCTGTGTACACCTTTCCTGATGCCAATATCAGATGAGGGGCTAATGAAGATGAAATGAATGATGGTGAGCAGAACTGAGTGAGGAGGTAGAAGGAATCGGCTGTTAATTATGACTAGCAACTGCCCAGCATTCGCCTATAGTGAAAATAAGAAACTATAGAAAACCATTCTCAGGACAGCCGATGATGGGTTTTGAACCCACTCCTCTTCCGAATGCAGAGCTTGGTAATCAGTGGCCGCTGACTTAGGGGCAGAGTGCCATTTTACTCCCCCTCTCCAAAAATGCTCCTCCTAGGTGTTAAGTCCCCTTAACACGTGGAGTTTGGTAGTCTTCAGAGGCTGTTAAGGCATTAAATCTGAATCAGGTGGCAAATGGTTTCATAGGTATCAAGAAATGAGATTAGAAAGTGGGCATTCCTTCAGAGAACTACTTTTACCGATGGAGAATGTTCAGGTGATACATCTGGTGGTACAGCTTTTCACATTTCGTATCATGAAATGAACAACATACGGTATAGTACATTTATTCAGAAAATGTATTTATGAAGCAAATTCTACCTTTTTACTTGCGAGTATTTTTGATTTTTATGATTATTTTCAAAATATTTATTTATGAATCAAGTTCTTCTATTTTTCTGTTTACTTGTGAATATTATTGAAGGCTCTGTACATGAAAGTCCTTCAAAAATGTATTTGAGAAACAAGTTCCATTATTGTTCTGCCTTTCTTTTCTGTTTGTGAATGTTATTATATAGGAATGTTTGCATTAATAGTCCTTCCTCATTTCACATGCCTGTATTCACGTTAATCAGTCACGAGCGAGACATCGGGAAGTGCGGACGTGTGAGTGAGCTGAGGTGCGCAATATGGGAATAACGCTACAGCAATACAGGCTAAGAATTGGAAGATGGCATGGTGCAAGGTGGTGTCGGAAGGAAGGTGGAGCTGAGAGAGGAAGAGAAATTAGTGGTTATAAAGGACTGTTGGAGATCATGTTGTGTGCGACGGTTATTGTGACGTTGCTGGTGGTAGGAGGTATAGAAAGAACCCAGGTCCAAACCAGGGACCGTTCGGTTGGGAGGAGCTTGAAGAGATCAAGAGAGTGGTGAAGGAAGCGAGCAAAGGAGAAGAAATAAAGGAAATGATGCAGGAACACCAGGCAACCCAAATGAAGGAGATGAAGGACTTAAACATTTTTATAAAAGAAGAAATTGAAGGGGTAAATGACAAGTTAGCGGAGATAGAAGATGAGGTAGGGAGCTTGAAAAAGAAGGTGGTGGTACTGGAAGAGGAATTAACAGCAATGAAGAGAGAAGTGAGGTTAGCGAAAAACGAATCAGCAAGAAAAAATGTGTTTGTGTATGGTGTACCCGAGGAAGGAACAGAATCAAAAGTGGAATTAGTATTGAAAGTGGTGGACATAGTTTCGAATAAAATGAAGATAAACTTCTCTGAGGTTGATATAGATGATATATATAGAGTGGGAAGGAACAAGGGACATAGGCCGGTGAAGTTAAGATTAATATCAACACTGATGGCTGATATAATTCTGAGGAATGCTGGAAATTTGAAAGGATCGAACATTTATTTGAAGGCTGAGATAGAGAAAGAAGACAGGATGCGGTTGGATGTCTATAAACGGCATATGTGGCGTGCTAGAGCTCAGGGATCTTGATTAATAAATTTCATGATGTTCCGTATTGATATCTATAGTATGTCATAGAAAGAAAGAGATCCACCTTATCAATACTAATTTAGTATTGATAAGGTGGATCTCTTTCTTTCTATAACATACTATAGAGCTCAGGGATTGCGAGTCAAGATAGTGGGGAGGTGTCTGGTAACTTCAGGCAGAAATTGGTCGCGATCGTGGACACAGGAGGAACTGCTGAGGATGGAAAAATGTGAGGAGGAAATGAGGTGCAGAAATCGAGAGCAGGGCGATATCAGTACGGAGAAGGAAGAGAGAAGACGAGACTGCGGTGTCAGCAGGCAGGTAGCGGAGACAGCAGAGTCCTTGGTGAGTCAGAACAACCCAGGAAGGAGTGAATCGACAAGTAGGACACTAGACCGAAGTGAAGTGGATATAGGTAGTGAAGAGATGACGGGAAGGGAAATGAGTCAGGGTAGTGACTCAACCTCCTCGAATAAGAGAAATGCAGAAAGAAACCTGCAGAAAAAGCAGGCGTTAAATAAGGCGAGATCGTTATGTTTAAAAGATCTATGGGGTGGGAAAAAAGGCTTTGGCACGGAAAAGGGGAAGGATGGGGGGGGGGAGAAGAAAGGGAGGGAAGGAGAGAAGGATGGGGTGGAGCCAAAAGGAAGAATCACGAGAAGTAAGGGGGGAAGTGGTGAAATGCAGAAGTATAGGGAGGGAGGGGAGGAAATAAATAACTAGAGATGGTGATAGGGGTGCTGAATATTGAGGGGTTGATGGGGAAGTTACGGAATAGGAAAATTGTGGATTTAGTGAAAAATTTTGAGATAATTGCTCTAGTAGAGACGTGGTTAGGGAAGGCGGTTGAAATTATATGGGACGGCTATAGAGTAGTTAACGTGTTAAGAAAAAAAATAGGGAAGAGGGGCCGAAACCCAGGGGGCATAGTAGTTTTAATAAGAAATGAGATAGCTGAATTGGTGGAGACGTTACAGACTAGGGAAGAAGGGGTAGTGTGGTTGAGAGTAAAAATGGGGAAGGGGGCAGCAGAAGCAATTTGTCTGGCACTGCTTTATAACCATCTGAGCCATTCAGTTTATGCAAATAAACATTTTTTTGATGAACTGATTGCAGAAATAAACACAATTAAAGGAATGTATGGTGAAGATGGGATGATTTTATTGGGGGATTGGAATGCGAGAGTGAGCAATAGGGTACCGGTGTACGGTAAAGAAGTAAAAGTAGACGGGGAACTGCAAAGAAAGAGTAAGGATAATGGTGTAAATAGTTATGGAGAAAGGTTATTGAGTTATGTGCTATAGAACATTTATTTATTTTAAATGGGTGGATGAAGGGGGATAGTGTGGGAGATTTGACATATATTACAACAAATGGAGGGAGTGTAGTGGATATAGGAATAAGCTGAGAGATAGCGTTAAGGAGAATAATAAGTTTTGAGGTGTTAGAATGTGGGTTAATGGAACATATGCCTATCAAAATAAAATTGAGAACTTTGGTTGCTGATGAGAAGGGAAAGATGGAGGAAAGTAGGGAGAGATATAGGAATGGAGGATGGAAGTATGTATGGGATGATAATACTAAAGAGAAATTGAGACGGCATTTGAAAGAGGAGGGAGATATATTAAGGGTAGGAATTGAAAGGGCGGCAGAAGGGAATGATATGGATAACGTGCTAAAATTAATAGAACACCCTGTATGGAGGGTGGGGAAGAAAGTGAGGAGAAGGGTAGAGGGGAAAAAAGAATAAAATGAACGGATGATTTGATGAAGACTGCAGGAGAAAATGTGAGGTTGTAATGAGAGCCCTAGCGGAGTTTAGGAAGGAGGGTGTGCAAGAAAAAAGGAAGGAATATTGTAAATTGAGAAGGGAATATAAGGAGGTATTGAATGAGAAGAAAAGAGGATGGAAGGAGGTGGAAGCTGAAAAAATAAATAGATATTGTAGAGAGAAGAAATTTGAGAGGATTTGGGAGTCAATAAACAAGATCAGAAGAACGAAACCGGTGGGGATGGGGGATAAAATAGGAGAAAACGAGTGGGTTAGGCATTTTAAAAGGCTTTTAGAAGGGGAGGGGAAATTGGGTAGAGAAATAGACAAGTAACATATAGGAAGGGAATTGGAAGTAGTCATTACAATATTGGATGGGGAGATAACAAGGCAGGAGGTAATTAGAGTATTAAAAAATGCTAGACCCAAGGCTGCAGGAGGTGTGAATGGTATTTCCAATAGTGTATGGAAGGAGGTTGGGGCAAATGAACTGATGTTGAGGGGGATTGTGAAATTCTTTAATAGGTTGTTGGAAACGGGGAAATTTCCTAGAGAATGGAGGAAGGGCGTATTATGCCCTATTTATAAAAATAAAGGAGCTAGTAGTGATCCTAACAACTATAGAGGAATTACACTCCTAGACTCGTTGTCGAAGGTGTACAGAGGGGTTTTGGCGAATAGGATAACAAATTGGGCAGAACAGTACGGTAGGATATCTGAGTTCCAAAATGGATTTAGGAAAGGAAGGAACACAGTCGATAATGTTTGTCAATCAATCAAATCAATTGGAGGTTCCGGGGTTGCTATTCGTGGATGACCTATTGATTTTGGCTTTGACGGCAAGTGGGTTGCAAAAAGGGTTGGACAAGGTAGTCGAGTATACTAGGAAATGGTCTCTCAGAGTAAATGTAAGAAAGACTCAGATAATGGTGTGTAGGAAAAGGGGTGGGAGAAAGAATAAGGAAGTCTGGAGGCTAGATCAGGAAGAAATTAGACCAGGGGAAAAATTGAGTATCTAGGTGTAATAATTAGTAAGAATGCTTCTTGGAAAAATCAGTGTAAGAGGGCAAAATTTAAAGGAAGAGGGGCGCTTGCGGCAGTAGGGGTATTAGAAAAGAAATTTTCAGATATTAAATACGAAATTCAGAAAACGGTGTTTAAATCACTGGTAATGGGCAAAATGCTATTTGGGGTCGAAGTATGGGGAATGGAGGAGGGCAGGGGTGAACTTAACCAGGTGGTGGCAAAATTTAGTAAGATCATGATGGACCTCCCGAACTGTACAGCCAATGTCGGTGCTAGATTAGTCTGTAAAGAATCGATAGAGGTTGAAATAGCTAAGAGGGTGTTCAAGTATTGGATTAGATTGGAGGAAGGGAAGGGTGGGGCATTAGTACAAGAAACATTTCATTTTCAGAAAAGTATGACAAATGAAGGTTACTGGGTGAATAAGTACAAAAAATGGTTACAAAAGATTGAATTGGGGTATATGGAGAGGTCTGGGGGGGTTAGGAATAAATGGGTATGGGAAAGGATAAAGGGAAGAGTACTAGATATTGAAAGACAGAGCGTAATAGGGGAATGTAGAGAGAGAGTTTCTTTATCAGTATTAAATAAATTGATGGAAGTACTAAACCCGAAAACGGAGTTTGAGGGTAGAAGGGATAAGAGAGGTTTGTATTGGTGTGTATTGGGTGTTCCGAGGAAGAGGGGATGGGTAGGTAGTGAGAATAGTGATAGATGTGTATTATGTGGAGAGAAGTGGAGGACCTGCATATTTTAAATCAATGCCGAGCTTTGGCGGAGATAAAGATCAAACTACTAAGTAAGAAGGAGCTGGACATGGTAGGGGGAAGCTATAAGATGACATCTTGGTTATGTAGAGAGTGGGAGAAAGGAACGAATATAGAGAAATTCTTAAATGTGGCCAGAGCTAGATTTATACAGAAATTGAGGGAGTAACAGGGGTTGTGCAGATAATGTGGTTCTTGCCGAGGGAGAAAGGGGGAAGGCATTCTGCTCAGAGGAATGGATATCCGCCTTGAGCAGATGCCGAAAGGGTATCAGGGTAACCATGATACCAGAAGAGGGGGCTGTAGTGTTAGGGGAAAGGGGAAGAACACCTTGCCCTGTGGAAAGGAGACCCGCCTGGGGCAAGTTGTTGGGAAGTAGATAGAGATGTAGTAGGATGGGAGGAGGTGATTGATTAATGACTTGAGGAATATGAGAGTGGATGTGTTTATGAGAAGAGTTGGTAACAAGGGAAAGCCTGAGAAAATTAGGTAAGAGTTGAGAAAAGGGGAGGTTGAGTAGGCTTGAGGGTAATGTAAATTTAAGAAGCTGATATATATAGTTTAAGTGGATAGTTGAAATGAAAAAAAAAAAAAAAGAAAATTGTGATATGACTGAGTGAACTAATGGACCTGGAATGGAGTACTGTCTGTTTGTGTGTAAATGAGGAGTGAAAAAAAAATGGATTGTTTAAGTGTTGCTTAAGTGTATTTGTGTGAGGAGGGAGTATAAAGAAGGTGTATGTAATAGAATTGAGATAGATTAAGTGGGACTGGAGTTAAGGAGAAAATGTTGGCAGTATGGAAATTATGAAAGTAGGTCATATGAAAAAGAAAAAAAAGTTAAATGGTGTAGATGCTTTGATGAGGGGTGTAAAATTGATTGGATTCATGATGTTTATGTACTAAGTTTAATAGGATGGAAGAAATGGGATAAGTCTAACAGTTTGATGTAAATGTGGAGAGAGGAGAAGGTGACGTATTGAGGGAAGAGGGAGGGGTTGGGCCTTGACCCAACCCAAAGAAGTTAGGCTTGAGCATGTCTGCACGGGAAGAAAAAGGGGAGGGAAGATAGAGAGCTGACAATGAACAGAGTAGATGTGACGTACATAGCGGAAGTGTGTGGCAGGCCATGTGTTAGGTCTGGTTTCCGCCAGCTGGCTTGTCACACATGGTAGGGTAGGAATACATTGTCAGCAAGTATAGGTGAGATATGAAATCAGTTCTCACGTGGCGAGGCTGGTTGCTGCGGTCAACGGTTTGGTGGGCACGTATTCCATACCAGGGCTGACACAGCGACCAGTCTACTAAAGTTTTCTTTTTTTTAGGTGGTAGGTAAGAGTAGGGGAATAGGGTAGTTTGTAGTGCGGTGCTTCCTGCACGTATGCTGGCTATCCGCGTACGTATGGGAGAACACTGAGTAGATGTAGAGGTAGATAATTTAGTTAAGTAGTTTTAGGAGAGATGTAGTGCCTATTGTTTGTTTGTTCTGTGTTTCGCTCTGTCTCTGTCTTTATTACCTGTAAACCGATGGTGTACACTAGGGTGGGTAATAAAGATATGTATGTATGTATGTATTCACGTTAATCATGCCCCGCCCACCCTCCCTCCCCTCCACACACACACACACACACACACACACACACACACACACACACACACACACACACACACTAATTCCCAAAGTCGGCGCTATAGCCGTAGCGCACTAACACGGGCAGCCATTGCACTCGGTATAGTTTGACCGTGATTTCGCGAGTTATTTATTCTAACATCACCAGCAAATTACTGGAACCAACCTATCGAGTGACACAAATCACCTACAAAAGCGATACGTCGCGTAATTTCAAGCTTAAGCATGACAGTGATCCACCAGGAAGTCCTGCAGGCCTATGTCATGGACTACTGGTATCTGTCACTTAAAAAATAAAATGCTTGATTGAGAAACTGAAAATTAGAGAGAGGGGGAAGAATTCTTAGGAAGATTCCAGGCCCGGTGTATGAAACCTATAAACATTTTTAATACTTATAGTGAAACAAGTTGTTACCTCCGATTTTTAAACAAACGACAAAAATCATTCTCCCGCTGTACGCATATGTTTAAAGCGTTCGCATTCGGAAGATAGTTGGCTCGAATCCCACTGTCGGCAGCCCTGAAGATGGTTTTCTATGGTTTCCCATTTTCACACCAGGCAAATGCTGGGGGGCTGTAGCTTAATTAAGACCATAGCCGCTACTTTTCCAATCCTAGCCCTTTCCTACCTCATCGTCGCCGTAAGACCTATCTGTGTCGGTGTGACGTAAAGCAAACTGTAACAAAAAATAAATACGGTACATATTTAAATAAATAAAGCGTGCGCCGTCCAACAGACCGCTATGAATTTACACTTGCACTTAACCCATTAAGATGGAAAAGGTATTGCTCTAAAAGTGTTTCAAATGTTTCTTTCTGTAAAATACGAATATAATTCTTGGGTACGGCTTTGTATGCTCCTGTACATAATACAGAATAGGAATATTGAATATAATTCACAAAACGTACCGGAAGCATAGTTTTAGACTAATTAAGAAAGTTGATTCTTTGATAATTCTTGACGATTCTTCTAAACCTCCAACCAAGAGGAAGACATTTTAACAAGCACAAAATGTCCGCCTTCCGCAAGCAAGCTGCACATTAACGTAAATTAATGTCGAGGATTCACGGAATGAACTTACATATATTTGTCAAAGAGTAGACAAAAGCTCATGTACTGTGATGATTGTTGAATAACTGAAGCGATGTTGTCACATTTGGTCCACCTTTACTTATAAATTCAGTTTATATGCATTTGATGGAATTATCAAGCAACTGGAAGTCTACTGTATTTTCTAACATAAAACGATCCGGCCCCGCGGTATAGGGGGCAACGCGTCCGCCTGTCACCCGGCGGCCCCGGGTTCGATTCCCGGCCGGGTGTTTGTCCTTAACGTTCCTTTCCTCACATTCAAGACTCTACACTTCCGCAATTCCAATTACACGAAGGTTCATATCATATGGTGCAAGTAGGGGTGAAAGATCTCTGTAGGTCGACGCCCCGAACAAATAGCATTTAAAAAGTAATAAAACGATTAACGACATCCTGAATTCCTACTTTTATAATAGTATCTCTTGTGACTCATGCAGTTTAGACTTTGGTTAACAATTATTCTGAAACTGGGAAATCCATCCTCCACGCAGGATACGTTGGTTACAGTTCCCATACTCTTCTCGGCAGTGTTTGAAATTATGTAGGAGCAAGGGCACCCATTGGATAGTTTGTAGCGGGTGGAGAGGGGCTAGACCTGGGGGTATGTAGCATTTTTAATATTTTGGGACCGAGCTCGATAGCTGCAGTCGCTTAAGTGCGGCCAGTATCCAGTAATCGGGAAATAGTGGGTTCGAGTCCCACTGTCGGCAGCCCTGAAGATGGTTTCCCGTGGTTTCCCATTTTCACACCAGGCAAATGCCGGGGCTGTACCTTAATTATGGCCACGGCCGCTTCCTTCCAGTTCCTAGGCCTTTCGTATCCCATCGTCGCCATAAGACATATCTCTGTCGGTGCGACGTAAAGCAAATAGCAAAAAGAAAAAAAAAAATATTTTGGAAGATGAATATCGACTTTTATTCCACGGGAGAATACCCCCCACGGTATCCCCTACCACTTCTACGTAATACCGAATTTAAATTATTTTCTTGAAAGAAAAACACTTGAGTACATCAGATGTTTTCCTTTCCCTGAGACCGGGCGAGTTGGCCGTGCGCGTAGAGGCGCGTGGCTCTGAGCTTGCATCCAGGAGATAGTAGGTTCGAATCCCACTATCGGCAGCCCTGAAGATGGTTTTCCGTGGTTTCCCATTTTCACACCAGGCAAATGCTGGGGCTGTACCTTAATTAAGACCACGGCCGCTTCCTTCCAACTCCTAGGCCTTTCCTATCCCATCGTCGCCATAAGACCTATCTGTGTCGGTGCGACGTAAAGCCCCTAGCAAAAAACAACTTTCCCTGAGAGCTAGGGGGGGTCCCCCTTTGCCCCCGGGCATGGGGGCCCTTGTTTCGGAGCGCTCTAACATAAAATGTTCTTAAGCAATATGTTCAGGAGCTCAAACGAAAAGCTATGCTCACTTTTCGGAAGGCAAAGTATTTTCTTCGTTTTCGTGAAGTTGTTGGCTTCTGCATCTCCCCATTACCCAGTCTCCAAACATTAGCATGGGCGTAATTTGAGCATTTTGATTGAGCGAGGATTACTGGGGGGACGAGAGCAATTTTTGTCCACAAAATTATTGCTAATATTCTATGTTAATCACTTTCATTTAATAACCAAACCTCTGTAAAGTAAAGAACATTCGCACAGAATTAGAAAGTAGACCTAATTCAAATATATTTGTTAGTTGGCCTGTTTTTATCCGAAAAACTCAAGCAGTCAACGTGGACAAAACAGAAACCTTTTCTTTATTGTACATAATCTTATCACATCGCATTTTTACACATATTCAAGTCTTCTCTTTCCATTTGAATTAAAGTTATTAATTACTTTTGAAATGGCAACATCAGCAATACTTTTGATAGCCAAAAGGCCAAGGAGGATGACCTCTCCTGGACGATCGTATTCCTTCAGTATGTTTTTAAACGCCGGCAAGCATGAAAAATACCTCTCACAGGTTGTTGAATGCCTTGGAACTGTAAACACTAAATATAAAATTTTAAAATCAGAGCAAACACACTTTCCAAATATTTCTCTACAAAGAAGGCAGCTCTTTCTTGGATACATTTGTGTTTTGATTCTTCCAACACTGCAGCTCATATATAAGAAGTTTCTTCTCCAAAGTATAAAACCTACCAACACATTTGACAATGACGACCTTTACTTTGCTTCCCTTTATGACTTGACTTAAATGGTTGAGAAGAAAGTTATTTTCTTGAAGCCTGGCGTCTCTCTTGCTTAGGAATGTCAAGAACAGCTTTGTAGTACGGTACTATTGCACTGTCTCAAATGGAGCAGTCCGTGGCATTCAGCGCCCACCCGTCAGAATTCTTTCGGAACTTATTAGCGACATTTTAATTAGAATGATGGGTTGAGGTAAAATTGAACAATAATAGAAATTATTTCTATCAACATTATGTAGGTAGCCTAAACAATTTTTGCAACGATCATTTTGTTTCATTGACCTAAGAACAACGAAAAACTAACTTGTAAAATATGTACACTGACTGACAGAGCAAATGCAACACCAAGAAGGAGTGGTCAGAACTTTATGCCAATTGCAGGGTAGACTGACGTCACTGAGGTATGCTCATGATGTGAAATGCGCCGCTGTGCTGCGCACGTAGCGAACGATAAATGGGACACGGCGTTGGCGAATGGCCCACTTCGTACCGTGATTTCTCAGCCGACAGTCATTGTAGAACGTGTTGTCGTGTGCCACAGAACACGTGTATAGCTAAGAATGCCAGGCCGCCGTCAACGGAGGCATTTCCAGCAGACAGACGACTTTACGAGGGGTATGGTGATCGGGCTGAGAAGGGCAGGTTGGTCGCTTCATCAAATCGCAGCCGATACCCATAGGGATGTGTCCACGGTGCAGCGCCTGTGGCGAAGATGGTTGGCGCAGGGACATGTGGCACGTGCGAGGGGTCCAGGCGCAGCCCGAGTGACGTCAGCACGCGAGGATCGGCGCATCCGCCGCCAAGCGGTGGCAGCCCCGCACGCCACGTCAACCGCCATTCTTCAGCATGTGCAAGACACCCTGGCTGTTCCAATATCGACCAGAACAATTTCCCGTCGATTGGTTGAAGGAGGCCTGCACTCCCGGCGTCCGCTCAGAAGACTACCATTGACTCCACAGCATAGACGTGCACGCCTGGCATGGTGCCGGGCTAGAGCGACTTGGATGAGGGAATGGCGGAACGTCGTGTTCTCCGATGAGTCACGCTTCTGTTCTGTCAGTGATAGTCACCGCAGACGAGTGTGGCGTCGGCGTGGAGAAAGGTCAAATCCGGCAGTAACTGTGGAGCGCCCTACCGCTAGACAACGCGGCATCATGGTTTGGGGCGCTATTGCGTATGATTCCACGTCACCTCTAGTGCGTATTCAAGGCACGTTAAATGCCCACCGCTACGTGCAGCATGTGCTGCAGCCGGTGGCACTCCCGTACCTTCAGGGGCTGCCCAATGCTCTGTTTCAGCAGGATAATGCCCGCCCACACACTGCTCGCATCTCCCAACAGGCTGTACGAGGTGTACAGATGCTTCCGTGGCCAGCGTACTCTCCGGATCTCTCACCAATCGAACACGTGTGGGATCTCTTTGGACGCCGTTTGCAAACTCTGCCCCAGCCTCGTACGGACGACCAACTGTGGCAAATGGTTGACAGAGAATGGAGAACCATCCCTCAGGACACCATCCGCACTCTTATTGACTCTGTATCTCGACGTGTTTCTGCGTGCATCGCCGCTCGCGGTGGTCCTACATCCTACTGAGTCGATGCCGTGCGCATTGTGTAACCTGCATATCGGTTTGAAATAAACATCAATTATTCGTCCGTGCCGTCTCTGTTTTTTCCCCAACTTTCATCCCTTTCGAACCACTCCTTCTTGGTGTTGCATTTGCTCTGTCAGTCAGTGTATTTCTAAGTCCGTAACAGGCTATTACGAAAATTTGGTTCCCTTAAAAATATCGGAATGGCAACTGCCACACCTTGCCACCCCCGAATTACGCCTATGAACATTAGTATTGGCTTATCTTGAGAGATACGTCATCTCACATACACAGTGGCGGCTGGTGGTATCTGAAGCTGGGTGTTGCACCAACATTTTCAGTGTCACATTAATTTTTTATAGCTTACATAAATAACAAGAAACTCGATTATCGTTAAGTAATGAGTTCCATTCCTACTAAACCTGAAACATATCTGGCAATTACAACAGAGGAAATAAGAGGCTAATTTATACACTATAACTACAGTTAATAATAATGTTATTGGCTTTGAGTCCTTCTAACGACTTTTTACAGTTTTTGGAGACATCGAGGTGCCGGAGTTCTCTTAGATGCCAGTAAATCTACTGACATGAGGCTGACGTATTTGAGCACCTTGAAATACCACCGAACTGAGATAGGATCGAACCTGCCACGTTGGGATCAGAAGGCCAGCGCCTCAACCACCTGAGCCACTCAGCCTGGCACAGTTACTTTTGCCTTACTTGAATTGAAAATTTGCCGTCGTGTTTTTCATTGAAGCAGGATGTTAATAATATTGTGGGTGGTTTGGTATGGCGTGGAAAAGAAATTACCCAGCAAGTTGGCAGTGCGGCTAGGGGTATAGTGGGTTCGTACACCACTGTCGGATGCCCTGAAGATGGTTTTCCGCTGTTTCCCATTTTCACAGCACGCAAATGCTGTGGCATGTGCCTTAATTAAAGTCACGGTCGCTTCCTTCAAACTCCTTGCCCTTTCCTATCCCATCGTCGCCGTAAGACCTATCTGCGTCGGTGCAACGTAAATGAAATTTGTAAATAAAATAAAATGGAAATGAATTACCTTTACGAGAGGAGATAAAGTAGGAATGAAGTAATCTCCGCAGAGTGGCGCAATCTAACAGGGACATTTGGAACTGTTTCTCGGTAGGGGACTTGCTAGTCTCGTGCAACTCCCTGGGACCGATACTGGCGAGCATGCTACCTGATGCTATGCAGGCTTATGCCCGGTTTCTGGAATGATGAGATATCTTTCCGATAACTATTGCTTTGTTACAGCTGTCGACTCGATAAATCTTCGCTGCGTTGCACAGCGGAACAGCAGCTAACTTATCGAACTGTCAACTATATGCTCGTTGATCAAGTTTCATAAATACACACTAGATGCCACCCCTCGTACTGCTTTGTTTTTGTGCATTAGGTGTGTTCCCTAGATTGTCAGGCGCATGCGCACAAGTAATGCATCGCATTTGAGCTCTCTGTGCAGCTCCTATTATCCCCGCTTTGCCATGCAGGAAGAAATGGATATTCGACTAGTTCTTGCAGAAGTGGGTGTCAGTTTCGTGGTGTTTAAGGACTGTCAAAAGAATTTTATATTGTTTGAGGATTTCGAATGAAATATGCTCACGAATGGCACATGTCACGCGCAATCCAGTTTGCACTGAGCCTTATAAGTATACCGTATCTCTTCCCTGTTATTACAAAATATGAACATTGTTTGATCACAGTATAACGACATACATCGCGTAATTAACATAATTATATAACCTGTTAGTTCCTTGTAATGTAATATCGTTAATTAAAAACAATCCCACGATAAAAGTATATGCTCACTGCCAACGCAAGAAGGCCTGCAGTAGGCCTACTACGATAATTGTGTAATTATCTGTTATACTCAGTTACTGGTACCAGTGCTTTTATGGACACGAATGCAGCCACAGATACAAATATGACAAGACGCAGTAGTACTGAATCTTAAAGGTTATCGTAATTAATCATTGATCAACAGGGGACAATGGAAAATTATTTGTCGCAGGACGCAAATTGTCGCCTGTAACCTCTACCATACCTCCGACAGTATATTTGTTTAGGCTCAGCCTGTCTTTGAATTCATTTTCACTACTGTATAGTTCATTAGAACATTAGGCCGACGGAAGAAGATGAGAAAGCCATAGAAAATTTTAACAAACGCAATGTTACCTGCTGATACTGAAGTACTGCGCACGCGCCCAGCAAGTTAACAAATAGATATATCCTGCTCAGCGCCCTCTAAGTTAGCAAGCGATTTGTCGAACCGATAGATGTTCGTGCAACGCCAAAACACAAGTTAACCATTCGATACCGCTATAGGTTCGATATCTCACGTTCCAGAAACCGGGCATTTAGACTCGTCCCTGCTGAGGTACATAGCGCCGCGCTGTCCGCTAGGGAGTTGCCGTAGGTTTGCTAATTGCTTAATGTCGCAACGACACAGATAGGTCTTATGGCGACGATGGGACAGGAAAGGGCTAGGAGTGGGGAGGAAGCGGCCGTGGCCTTAATTAAGGTACAGCCCCAGCATTTGCCTGGTGTGAAAATGGGAAACCACGGAAAACCATCTTCAGGGGTGCCGAGAATGGGGTTCGAGCCTACTATCTCCCGAATACTGGATACTGGCCGCACTTAAGCGACTGCAGCTATCGAGCTCGGTAGTTGCCGTAGGAAAGCAAACCCCGTAAGTCTCATTCGAAGCCAGCAGCGTTTGTTGGTCCGTTACGAAGCATTATTACAGCGAACGACCGAAGATGGTTGATTTTAACATGTTTTGGAATACATGTTAGGTTTATCAAACTAAAACAGAAGAAAAGACGACAAATGAAGTTAAAAATTATTGGGAGTTGTACAACCCTGAAACAATACCACGCACCGCCCCTGCATATCTAAAACTTCCTTATAGCCTATATCTATTGAATTTCATAATATTTTGCGTCCTTATTTGACTTAGAACGTTAACAGATTATTGAAACAAAACTGAAACTGGCACTTAGTCTGCCAAAAGGGGCATTGTTACACTGAGCGACACGAAAACCGCGTCACGCAATAAATGATGTGTAATTATTATGTAATTATCTATGTAATCAATGTGAAACACTTCAACCAATTTTTAAGGCGGGGTATGTTATTGGCGTTGCTTTGCTTTGGTTGTTTATTACACTAGCCTCAATTGTTTTTTCCCGCGCAACCTGGAAAACACATCGATGGATGTGAGGCAATAATATTTTCCCGCTCTTGTAGCGCTTATTGTTGTACCGGTACCGTACCTTTAATTGTTCCCTTTTCAATCACACGTGTTTGTAGGATCTTTCTGTGATTGTCTTAATCGGCTTTCTGGAGTAAAAATGCCGTTAAGCTCTGAACAAGCTGCGAAAGCTGTTGCTTTGGTAGAAGATGGCCGCAGCATGCATTACGTTGCAGAAGTGTTGAGGACTACACCATCCACGATTTCCAGAACCGTGCGAAGGTACAGGGAAACTGGAGGCTTTGCAATGAGACCAGAATTAGGCCCGAGAAGAGTAACATCGGAGAGAGATGACCGCTTCTTACAACTTACAGTTCTCCGCAATCATCACACGCACGAAATCGACTCCACCAAGTTCAAAGGGTCAATATTTATGAGAGGACCGTTGGCAGAAGACTGGAAGAAGCCAACCCTAAGTCCAAAAGACCTGCTACAGGTCCGGAACTCACCAGAGAGCATCGCACATACGAGCAACCATCATGTGAAGCTTTAACCTCGTATATCAAACGGTTTCAGAGAAATAAATATGTTTGTCATGGGATATCACCCCCAGTCAAGACTCCTTACGGATGCATTGTTTTATGACCAATTATATTTAAAATCTAAGACATTGAGGGGTAACTACCATGTGAAGTACTACCATGTGAAATTCCAACCTCCTATGCCAAGCGATTTCAGATAAAATGATGATTTTTAATCAGACCCCCAATCAAAAACCTTTAGTTGTGTATTTTTTAAGACAAAGTTTCATTTAAAAGTCTATTGCATATAGAAACAACCATCGTATGAAATTTCAACCTCGTAATTTTCAGAGATACGAATATTTATATTTTCAGGCCTATCGCTCCCGTTCAAAACGACTTAGGTGTGTATTATTTCAAGACCAGAGTTTATTTAAATTCTAAGACATAAAGGAGCAACCGGCATGTGAAATTTCAAACTCGTATGCCAAATGGTTAGAGAGAAATGAATATTTATGTCGTCAAGACCTCATCCTCTAGTCAACCCCGCACCCCGCCTTCGGGGTGTATTATTTTAAGACAACTTTTTTAAATTAAAAATCTAAGACATCTATAAGAAAATCATCTTGTGAAATTTCAAGCCCATATATCAAACGATTGGAGGAAAATGAATACTTATATTTTCAGCCAAACCCCCTCCAGTCAAAACCCTTTACGGGAGTATTATTTTAAGCCCATGTTTTACTGAAAATCTAAGACATACAGAAGAAGCATCATGTTAAATTTCAACCTCGTATGTCAAACGGTTTCAGAGAAAGGAATACTTTTCTTTTCCGGTATAAACCCCCATTTAACCCTTAAGGGCTGATTGTTTTCTAAACTTGTCTTATTTAACATCTAGTACATAAGGAAGCAATCATTGAGTGCAATTTCAACATTGTCTGGTCAACGATTTTGGAGGAATGAATATTTTGGTTTTTAGGGTTTTACATCTGTTTCATCCCCTTAGGGGTGGAATTTTTTTGAAACCCTTCCTTAGTGGGTGCCTATTGCACTTTATATACAGGGTTATTCACCTAACATGTCACACGGAAATAACTTCTAAGCCATTAAAGATATCAGCATTCTGTTTTCATATTCGTAAATGGTACGCAGGGTCTTGTAAAATAACGTGCTACTTGGTCTCACGGGGTGATTAACAACCGAGATATTGATACTAACTCTAGACAATTACTTTTTGAGATATAAGTAAGAACAGCATGTGCCGTTTTGCATGCCGCATCAGACGGCGTGACGTCGGGCAAGGACATATTGAGGCGCAAGCTGTTTCCTGGGAGTGAGTTCAGCCACAGAATGGATACCAGGCATGTAAGCACCTCGTACACATGTGATGGGTTTGCAAAGTGTGTATGACAGACGAACATATGACAGGACAGAAAGGGCTGATGTGTTCAAAACGAATAAAATAAGTACTTTGCCTTGTAAGGAACATAACGAAAGCTATAATTGTCGCTGGTTTTAGTGTACAGTTCATACTACTCTATGAGTTGAGAAACAAACATAACACAAAACACCGGAAGACCTCCTTCTAGAAAGGGGTTGAATGTCTTTAATGAGGATACTTATATCTCAGAAACTGAAGATATTACAGACCAGACAGTTAGTATATGGAATCTCCTTTAAAAATTCAGAAACATTTATTTTTTGTTTTTGGAAAATCTAATTAATGGGTATTAAACAGGAGTGACAAATTGGGGTGAATTTTTAGAAAGACTATATCTACAGTATATCTCAGAAACGTAAAATGTTACAGACATAAAAACTGGTATTTGGAATCTCCTGTTAAAGTAAAGAAACAGGTATTTTCGTAAAATCCAATGAAGGGAAAAGGGGGGGGGGGTGTTGCAAAATTGAAAAATTAATTGAATTAATTGTATGAGGATACTTACATCTTATAAAAACTAAAGTTGTTACAGACGTGAAGATTAGTATTAAGATTTTCTTTAAAAATAAAACGACGTGCTTTTTGGTGGTGGGGGGAATCATCTTTGGTGGCGGGTGTGAAAAGGAGTTGAATTCGTTTCATGAGGACACATATCTCAAAAACTGAAGATAATCGGTATTTAGCAGATCCTTTACTATTAAATAAACAAATATGTTTTGCCGGAAAATTCACTTGGGGGGGGGGGGGAGTGTGAAAGTAAGTGAAAAAAGTGAATTATATTTATGGGAATACTTATATCTCAAAACGGAAGGGAACACGCGTGAACATTGGTATTTGGAATCTCCTTTAAACATAAAGAAACACGCCTTCTTTTTTTGGATGGGGCGTAAATCAACTTAACCGCGGTGGGGTGAAAACGGTGGTGAGACCAGTTGTTTTTACTGTTCCTAATGTATTTATCAGGAGTCTCCGTTGCTCAGGCGACAGCGCGCTGGCCTCTCACCGCTGGGTTTCGTGGTTCAAATCCCGGTCACTCCATGTGAGATTTGTACTGGACAAAGTGGAGGCGGGACAGGTTTTTCTCCGGATACTCCAGTTTTCCCCGTCTTTTCCTTTGGAGAACCTTCTTAGATTACAGTATATTCTTCTGGCATATAAATAAAAATTTAAACACATTTGAAATAAACGATAGGTATAAGATTGACCGTGCAATTGTTCACCTCTATAATAAGGTTAATAATGCACGGAAGTATGTCATTCGTATCGCCAGAAGTCCTGCGCACATGCCTACGGGCGACAATGGTGCTGGTCATACTGTCATCAATGACAATGGCAGCAGATGTAATTTACCACCACGTAGAGGTCTTGCATCTTGCTGTGGGGTCCAGAACATCAATAATAATAATAATAATAATAATAATAATAATAATAATAATAATAATAATAATAATAATGTTCTGGGCCGTCGTCAAAATGTGCGGACTGTGCTGGAAGCGGGTCCTGGACGGGTAATGACTACGATTGCATTCCGGCCGCCGGTTCAGTACCGCCAAGGCACCCAAGACGACACCACTCCGGATCTCCTCATGGAATTGATCCACATTAAATATGGTTATAGGAAAATATGGCAAAGATTTAGGGACCCAACAGACCGGGTGGAATACCTGGACCTAGCCCGGGAAGTACGAAATCGATTGCTGGAAAAAAAGATTGAAAAATGGAAGGAACGTTGCCGTTATCGCTCAGAAAACGAGTCAGATCGCGAATTTTGGCGGAATCCCTCAGAAAACGAGTGAGATCGCGAATATCGGCGGGTTATATATAAAACGATAAGCATTCAATTATACATTTCAGTACAATACCGTAGCGAAGCACGGGTATCTTGCTAGTTCTTATATAAGCGTAACGTCCCTTCTTTCTTGTACACCTTATCCAAATCGCTTCTGTGACATTTCAAACCCACAGATCACACCTACAACACCACATCGGTATTGAAGGTTAACTGCTGCACTATACAATAAAATATGCGTATTACATTTTATGCCAGTTAAAATATGGGTCGAGCAGGTCAGAAGATTATGAAGTACTATAAAAATCTCTGTCACTGGAAGAATATATATGCAAACAAAATATTACTTATACGTTCTTGTCACGAGGGAACCTGAAGAACGACCGCGCATTTTTCTCTACTTCGTAATTGCTGCAGCCAAACACAGCACATACCTTTCCCCTCATGTTGAGAGGAGATATCAAGGAATGACGCACACTACTATTTATTTATGTCAACTCACTGAAAACGCATAAATAACACCAAAAACTTCACACAAAAATACACGTGCTCTTATGAGAGAATCAGTACTGTTCAGGTCTATCCGCTAGAGTGAGCTCCAGTAGCTGTCACTCGATATCTCGCTCAGTGTCGCGTATTATCTCTACTGTATTTGTTCAAACGAACCGTTTTAGAGATATTGGTACCACACTGCACCGTTCTACAGTCCAAAGTCTTGGAGAGCACTTGCTGACAGAATTTCAACTTCCATTTGATCAGATTGTGTAAGACATGCAGAAAGATTGCAGGAAAATTATTTTTTTTTTGGTTGCTATTTGCTTTATCGCACCAACACAGATAGGTCTTACGGTGACGATGGGATCTAAATTAAGGTACAGCCCCAGCATTTGCCTGGTGTGAAAATGGGAAACTACGGAAAACCATCTTCAGGGCTGCCGACAGTGGGATTCGAACCCATTATCTCCCGGATGCAAGCTCACAACTGCGCGACTCTAACCGCACGGCCAACTCGCCCGGTAAAGATATTCTGGGAGAGAAGTTCACGGTACACATGTTCTTTTCTTTTATTCTTAGTACTTTCCACATTTTGAGGCTCATTTTGGTCACATCCCTATAGTTGTTCTAGCAGATTTTCCTTTCTCTTTACCTACAGCTCCTGTATGCTGTAGTCAGTAACGGCAATTGGGAATTAGAAGTGGGGGTGGGTGGGGGGCAAAAACGTACAGACAACAAAAAGTACCCGGCTTTGTGGGATATGCGGGGGGGGGGGGGGGGCGTGTGTACATAAAACAACAAATAGCTACAAAATGGTAAGTTTGTTGATGTTCTCTGAGCAAATTTCGACAGGGAGGTAAAGGTTGACAGTTTACCAACCAAAGTGCGGTAAAAATATTTTGTTGAGATTTTGGTTCAATACTATACAATAAAACTTTCACCAAAGGAACAATATTACACAATCAAATACAATTATACAATCAAAAATAATTTAGTATTTGACTACACAATAAGAAACTAGCAGTCTCTTTAGTGACTGACGAATTAGCGCGGCAAGCGGGTGAATTATACATGTGTCTATGACACTGCCAAAAAAATATCCCCTGCTACCCTTCATCACAGCACCTGTTGTGGCGCTATACAAATCGGTTGGTCGTGACGAACGACATTTTGTGCGTATTTCCGGTAATAATGTTGTTAATAACTAAATAAAATGAAATAAGTAGCTGATAAGACAACAGGGCTTGTAAAAATTGCTCTTCTTAATAATTCCTAAATTCCTAGTTTCAGCTGGCTAAAATGGAATAAAAATGTAAGGCTTTCTCCACAAAATGGGGGTTTAAAGAAACTGAAAAAGATCTAGTAGAATTAAAAATTACAGAAAAGTCACTATGCGATGGGAAATCTAAAGTAAAAACTAAAGATAATTTTAACGTAGATTCGTCTTGGAACCTTATATTTTCGTCTTTATTTATTACTTTAGCTGATCGATGGAATAGTGAATTTTCTGTATTTTTTAATTCTACTAGGTCTTTTTCAGTTTCTTTAAACTAATTGGTTTTTTGCGGTTACGGAAGAAGACGAAGATTTGTTTGGTTAATCTATTAGACTTCAATCTGAGAAGTTGACCGTAAAAATGTATTCACCTTTTTCTCACAGTAGGTATCTGAGAGTTTTTCAGTTTTCTTGTTTTCTTGGTACAAATTGTCTTGTTATCTTGAAATTTTGGTCCTATGATCTTTCTTAAAATTTTCCTTTCTTTTAGGCTCGAGTTTCTCCATCTGGCCTTTGAAATTCATGTTTAATGTTTTTTTTTTTGCTGCGTATAGTGTTTCTGGTTTAATCACTTTATTATTATTATTATTATTATTATTATTATTATTATTATTATTATTATTATTATTATTATTATTATTATTATTATTATTATTATTAACAGATGTAGTAGCCCTTATGACACTGTATACTCTCCTTCATGTGTTTTAGTAATGATAAGTGTAGAGTCCAGCTCCTTGGCTGAATGGTCAGCGTAGTGGCCCTCGGTTCGTAGGGCCTGCGTTCAATTCCCGGGGATTTTAGTCGTGTTTGGTTAATTGCTCTAGCTCGGGGACTGGGTGTTTGTGGTTGCCTTAATATACATCCTTATGTACATACACGTCCGCATCTGTGGTGTAGTGGTTAATGTGATTAGCTGCCACCCCCGGAGGCCTGGGTTCGATTCCCGGCTGTGCCACAACATTTGAAAATTGTTACGAGAGCTGAAACTGGCTCCACTCAGCCTCGGGAGGTCAAAGACGCTTGTTGTTTAAAGGGGACTAACATCTAAGGTCATCGGCCCAAAGGAGAGCTCAACTGAATAGAGGTGGGTTCGATTCCCACTCTTCAGTACCAAGCGGTATGTGACAAATAATTTTTGTCTTCCTTTGCAAAAAGAATAAGTATATAAGTCAGGGTATATCTTTCATTTCTAATCCGTTTACCCTCCAGGGTTGGTTTTTCCCTCGAACTCAGCGAGGGATCCCACCTCTACCGCCTCAAGGGCAGTGCCTTGGAGCGTGAGGCTTTGGGTGCGGGGTGGGGGTGGGGGGATGAAACTGGAGATGAGGACCAGTACCTCACCCAAGAACCCTTACATGGGCCTTGTAGGGGATGGGAGGTTTGGAAGGGATAGACAAGGAAGAGGTACCATCTCGACATTTGCCTGGAGGAGAATTGGGAAACCACGGAAAGCCACTTCGAGGATGGCTGAGGTGGTAATCGAAACCCCTCTTCCCAGTTGATCTCCCGAGGCTGAGTGGACACCGTTTCAACTCTCGTACCACTTTTCAAATTTCGTGGCAGAACCGGGAATCGAACTCGGGCCTCCGGGCGTGGCAGCTTATCACACTAATCAGTTATATAAATCAAATACAATCTACCCACAGAAGCATGGTACTATAGTTCCGTTTCTATGAGTTTAGTCTTGATAGTTAACCGGAAGTCATGACTTTGGTGCCAAATTCTTACGAGAACAAACAGCTGATTCACGAGTCACAACACAAACGGAAATGTATTGTGACCGTTCGTGGACGCCGTGGTTTGTAGATAACCATGAACTATCAAATTATTTGCCGACTAGTATTCAGAAGGTTCGCATGATACTCCACTCAGGGCATGGCCCTTCGAAGAGTATTCGGTCACATTCAGATAACGACGACTGAGCTATAGATACTGCCAATCATAAAATGTAAATTATACACTAAGGCAAAGTTTTCAAATAAATCGCAACAGAAATTGGAAGGATCACATTTTAATTTAAAAAAATCAATTGATTGAATATGAACAACTGAAATGAACAACGTAAAATAAATCATATGCATTCATTAACATTAACTAAGGACCGAGTCCATCTTGCATTGTCCATCATAAACCGGAAACAATTATTTAACACAAATTCACAGAAACGTAGAATCTTATGGATATATCAAAGTCTATCGGGTCATATTATGTCATTCACTCGTCGTCGCAAATGTTAATTGTACCTGTCCACTCCGCCTTGCCTTTCATAGTTATCATTGTTCCTATCTGACTAACTAAATATCAGTTAACTTGAACCCCCCAACAGATTTCAGCATTTATAAATGATCACACATAGCAACACAATACACATAAATGAGTAAAATGCACGTCGTTTCCACCCATCGAGCTGTTGGCTGCACCTGAAATGAATCTTTATCTACTGGCATGAAAATATAAGTTGGTACAGTCTGGACTGCGTCGAGGTCTGCCTTCACCATCAGCTGAAATGCTACTACAGCATGAATCTACTACAAGCATCTACTACATGTACATCGATCGCAATAGGTGATTCTGATCTTAAACATAACTATCATTGAATTGCATTTTAAGACCCTAACCGTGCGCACATTCCAACATTTCGTTACTTGCAACTACGAATCTTAATTTATTAATTCATGTACTTGATGACTCTCTTCAATACCAATGCCTAACGCTGGACTAGCTTGTTCAATCATCTCACAAAATATGCGGCGGAAATTCTATTAACAACACCATTAACAACTTAACACGTCTCGAAACTCAATATAATTCGACACGCAAACCATAAAAATCAACCTAAATTATCTCGTGTCCGCCACGCTTTATGACGACCCTACGTTCGTCATCACATTGTATACCGCACAAATCATCACATCCTAACTGCACAAGCAATATTAAGGAAGAGCCTTATCAACATTATACATGAACATTACCTAATACACCTTAATGAACATCCATATCACATCATGGGAATTATACCAAGATCACGCACCAATATTTCACACACACTGTCACACTGCAACTTACCTGTAGTAAATGATATTATTTTTGTTTCACAGCGATAAATAATACGGACACAACGCAGTAAAACGTCTCATCCACGGTAATTGACGGCATACACTATTTACCCACGTATGATCAATCGCAACCCGACAAATACAACCGAAAATCTGTTAGATCGTTCAAGTTAACACACCCTTGTCACCTACGTGACATTGACAAAAGGACTAACGCTACTAAAGCATTCTAGGAAAGCAAAAGATAGACAAGTACAATAACTTATCTGGCTTCTTCATGGTAATTCCGCAGCGGTTTAATCATCATTTTTGTAATTCCGTCCATCCCGGCAGAGGCCTGAGTCCGCCAGGGCACTATATTGGTTTAGCACTTCATGTTGTTCATTTACATTCCCTGGTCAGATAGTGATTTAACATCTCCGGCCGCCACCTGAAACTTGTACAATATCATTAGGAATACAATTTCACACTAATTGTATTTTCACTATTCCAGTTTGATACTGGCCTGAGGAAACATATAATTCGAGGTTTGCAAATGATTTTGGCTATTATATAACTTATATCTGGGCTTATTCTTTATGTTTATCAATTACAGAACCAGATCCTTAAGCTTGCTTCTATTATCTTCCTTCATACAGTAATCAGTAAGTAAAACACGAACTCCTTCCATTATTATTTACAATAATAATAAGTTGCTTTCCATAAGCAGAGAGATCCTATGCTAGCTATACATGTGTTTTTGACATTTGAGGAACTGAATAACAACTCTAACCTTCATCATAGAAGTTGCTAAAGGAAAACACACACTATTGTTCTTCTTCTTACTATGAAACACGTCAGCACGGGCCCATTAGATGATTTGCCATATGAAGTTTCATGCTAATCCATGGCCCCCTTATACAACTTCAAACTAGATATCATGTCTAGCCACATTCTTCTCAGCTGATGCTGACATTGTACTGAGCTCTTGCTTGTAAATAAAGCTGATCTTGACGTAATTCGACATGTACCACGGGGTCTTGAGTTCGATCCACCGGCTCTCATCCATTATGTCTATTCTACACTTACGAGTTGTATCGGTTCTTTTTATCAATATGCGCGTAAGCCGCATATTGACACGTTACACCTTTTTCCAAGTCATTGATACACATTTCATTTCACTTATGACTTTCAATGACCGGCCGACATATTGCTACAGGTCATTGAAAGGTCATAGTATATACTCGAATATAAGTCCAGAATCAATTATTCTTTGTAGCAACACGCATAACTCACGTAAGAGTAACAATAAAACGTAACATATTTAGGATAAGGCTATAAGTAAAAAATAGATCAATGCTCGAACAGATAAAACGTGAGAGAATGAAATGAAATTTCTACTCATCGTCTAGAAGAATTCGCGTTGCGAATCGACTCATTTCTTCCTAAGGAAGAAACAAATCCTACAAAGGGAATACACCACTCATTTCTGAGTCACTGCCGGCATTGTCATCGTGTGTTGAGGTTTCACTCTCGCTTGACCGTAACGAGATAATAAAGTCTTCAACATAATCGTCAGTGATACTTTTCCTCTCCCAAGCTTCACTTATCTCGTATTGCATCTCAATATCTTGCTCCAGTCGTCCACACTTACACGGCTTTCAGCTTCCCAAAGAAATCTTTCAACTTCCGAAACTGTGAAGAGTCAGTTATTCGCAACTGTATAATCTTTCACTTGGGTCCAAATTAGTTGTATGGCGTTAAAATGCCGGGCTGAGTGGCTCAGACGGTTAAGGCGCTGGCCTTCTAACCCCAACTTGGCAGGTTCGATCCTGGCTCAGTCCGGTGGTATTTGAAGGTGCTCAAATACGACAGCCCCGTGTCGGTAGATTTACTGGCACGTAAAAGATCTCCTGCGGGACTAAATTCCGGCACCTCGGCGTCTCCAAAGACCTTAAAAAGTAGTTAGTGGGACGTAAAGCAAATAACATTATTTATTGGCGTTAAAATGACAATGGTATGGTAGGAGGCGAACAACTTGATGCTCTTGCCTCCTGGCTATTTCATCCACCACGTGAACTGAGTACTAGGTCTTGTATTGTTTCACTAGGCGCATGAGATCCCCTTTCCTCATGTCATCGCGAACCGAAATATTGAGCTCCTTCAACCACTCAATCAACTCATTATTTCTAGCCGTCATTGTTGGTGCTTTGACAAGAATGACCGAGTGAAGTGACAAAGACCGCAGAAAGAACTGAGCCGATGACCTCGATGTTAGGCCCCTTTAAACAACAAGCATCATCATCAAGCAGCAGAAAGAACTGAGCACAACACGACATACAGCTGATAGCACGTGGTTATAGCAAACAACAGATCGACAACACTGGTAACCGGAACTAGAGTCTAACGCACTCTATCGGAGCGATCGGGTGCCTATGACTGGCTGTTTATTGATTCACTTAGCCCCCGACAAAGGGCAGCGCTCAAATGTCAAGTGGAAACTTTGAACTATAGTTGAAATAATAATTGATCAAACAGAACCGGTTCGAAACTTGGTTTCTCAAGAAATCACGCCGGACCGAGTGAGTTGGCTGCGCTGTTAGAGTCGCGCAGCTGTGAGCTTGCATTCGGGAGATAGTGTGTTCGAATCCTACCGTCGGCAGCCCTGAAGTTGATTTTCCATGGTTTTTCATATTCACACCTGTGCCTTAATATCATGGCCGCTGCCTTCCCAGTCCTAGCCCTTTCCTATCCTTCCGTCGCCGGAAACCTTCGATGTGTTAGTGCGACGTTAAACAAGAGGCAAAACAAAAAATCACGCCTGGTAAGAAAAGTGGCCTTTGGCCTCTAAATATGCTTCGCTTATTTGGACCCCTGCATGACATTACCAACTACCACAGAAACCTGCAATAATGAATATATCTCTCCAATGGGGTTGGCGCCTTTCAGACTTTGGGTAATAATTGCGGGGGGGGGGGGTGATTAACATGAAGACAGGCTAGTGAAATGAGGTGAGGAACAACTATTAATGAAAACATTCTTATATTATAATATTCGCAAACAGAAAAAAAGCAGAACAATAATGGAACTCGTTTCTCAAATACATGTATGAAGGAGTTTTATGTACGGAGCCTTCAATAATATTCACAAGTAAATAGAAAAAATAGAACTTGATTCATAAATAAATATTTTGAAAGAATGTTTTAGGTACGAAGCTAAAAAATAATAAGTAAAAACAGAACTAGCTTCATAAATACATTTTCTTTATACACTGACTGACAGAGCAAATGCAACACCAAGAAGGAGTGGTCAGAACTTTATGCCAATTGCAGGGTAGACTGACGTCACTGAGGTATGCTCATGATGTGAAATGCGCCGCTGTGCTGCGCACGTAGCGAACGATAAATGGGACACGGCGTTGGCGAATGGCCCACTTCGTACCGTGATTTCTCAGCCGACAGTCATTGTAGAACGTGTTGTCGTGTGCCACAGGACACGTGTATAGCTAAGAATGCCAGGCCGCCGTCAACGGAGGCATTTCCAGCAGACAGACGACTTTACGAGGGGTATGGTGATCGGGCTGAGAAGGGCAGGTTGGTCGCTTCGTCAAATCGCAGCCGATACCCATAGGGATGTGTCCACGGTGCAGCGCCTGTGGCGAAGATGGTTGGCGCAGGGACATGTGGCACGTGCGAGGGGTCCAGGCGCAGCCCGAGTGACGTCAGCACGCGAGGATCGGCGCATCCGCCGCCAAGCGGTGGCAGCCCCGCACGCCACGTCAACCGCCATTCTTCAGCATGTGCAAGACACCCTGGCTGTTCCAATATCGACCAGAACAATTTCCCGTCGATTGGTTGAAGGAGGCCTGCACTCCCGGCGTCCGCTCAGAAGACTACCGTTGACTCCACAGCATAGACGTGCACGCCTGGCATGGTGCCGGGCTAGAGCGACTTGGATGAGGGAATGGCGGAACGTCGTGTTCTCCGATGAGTCACGCTTCTGTTCTGTCAGTGATAGTCACCGCAGACGAGTGTGGCGTCGGCGTGGAGAGAGGTCAAATCCGGCAGTAACTGTGGAGCGCCCTACCGCTAGACAACGCGGCATCATGGTTTGGGGCGCTATTGCGTATGATTCCACGTCACCTCTAGTGCGTATTCAAGGCACGTTAAATGGCCACCGCTACGTGCAGCATGTGCTGCGGCCGGTGGCACTCCCGTACCTTCAGGGGCTGCCCAATGCTCTGTTTCAGCAGGATAATGCCCGCCCACACACTGATCGCATCTCCCAACAGGCTCTACGAGGTGTACAGATGCTTCCGTGGCCAGCGTACTCTCCGGATCTCTCACCAATCGAACACGTGTGGGATCTCATTGGACGCCGTTTGCAAACTCTGCCCCAGCCTCGTACGGACGACCAACTGTGGCAAATGGTTGACAGAGAATGGAGAACCATCCCTCAGGACACCATCCGCACTCTTATTGACTCTGTACTGTCCCCTTCTCCGGGGTCGCTCAGTCGGCAAAACGAGAGTCCCAAAAGGGTGGACCGTTCGCAGGGCCGATTTTGCTATTAAGGGACAATTTCATAGAGTTTATATTTTCAGGACCCTTGGTGACTGGATAGGTGACACAATATAAATGAAAATCAGGGCAAATAACAACAACGTTTATTAAAACATAACGGATACTCAGTCTGGACAAATGCATGAAAGAAAAAAAAATTATTAAATACAATGTGATTTTTGCAATGAAAGGAATATCTCAATCTTTAATGGCTTGTGAATAAATGAACACGACTATACGTCCTCGCATGCTTCTGGAGTTAGATTCCATTGCTTCTTCAATGAAACTCCACCCAGTATTTTACTCTGCAACATCGAATGAACCACAAAATTAGCAAAGCTGTCATTTCCCGTTATAACTCATGTTTAGTCATTTACAGGTAAAATAATTTCATACATTTTGAAGAAAAATTACTATTAGCTCAGCATTTACTTGTTCGAGGAAATAATCTCTTGAAAATTCATTCACTCTACCTGTGAAAATCCTCTAACTCATCTTGTCATCATAAAATTCCTTTACAATTTCATTTTAGTGTTGGGAAATATTTTTACAATTTCTTTGGCATAACTCCCTCTCTCTCGTAGACTACGCTTGACTGTATTCTTTCCTTACTCTATTTAACTTTTCTAAATTACCTAGCATTTCATGGATGGATAGAGCATCATGAGATCCTACACGGAATCAACAACAACAACAACAATGCTTCACAGTCACCAAAAAAAAAAATATACAAGATAAGTTTCCTTGGAATGATATAAGTAAATGACATCAAACAACCCAATTCTACCAACTGGTTAAGTAAATTTTTATCACACAATGAATCTGTAATATTTATTATTATTATTATCATCCAGTCATTTATCTCGTCTTTCCCTTGAGTTTTATTGAAGATCCTTACAATCATCTGACCAGAATAAAAACTCGCTCATGACTGTAGTTATGATGATACAGAAAGCCAAATTTCTCTCTCGAAGAATAACTATCACCATCATCAGTGATAAGAGCTCACGAGCCTCGAAAACATCTAATAACGATTAAGTCATGTATTATTCATTTCAGTTGTTGAGCCAGAAATAGACCTATTATTAGTCACTAAATTCGTACATCCTCATAAATCATTATCGCCATAATCATTCATTACAATCACTGTGACTCATAATACCTTTTAGGCCCGACATGCACCCTAATAGTCCCATGTCGTCCATTAATGGCGAACTCCATTATCACAATGACCATACAAGTTTAATCTCAACAACTTTTACATTATCCGACCTTTACTATTATTAGCATTATTATTATTATTATCCTATAATGGCTCCTAGATCGTTCTCTCGAAGAATATTTCTCACATTCGTCGTTCACTTTCCCTTCTACCATCAATCACTACACATGACTAACAGGGTTTTAAAACTACGATTTAATTATAGTTTACTCCTACATTTAATCATATCTTCATTTACTATTTTTATGAGTTTAATTTATTCTTATTATTATTATTATTATTATCATGATTGTTAGTAGGCCTTACTCCCTTAAAGTCACTTTCGAAGATCATAATCACTCACTCTTGTCGACTCAAGAACAACTGGGATTATTCATCATCACGTCCAAAATAAAACTATCATTATTCCAAGGAAATGCAAAGATAGAACAATATTGAAATCACAAATCAACGAAGTAAGGAACGCTCTCCCATCACCATTAAATACAAATTACTAAGGAAACTACTTTACTCTACGCAAGAATACAATCTAGTCATCTACTAAAAGAGAAGAAATTTTACAAGGGTACTCATATTTCCGGTGAGAATCCTTGGCGTCGGGATGCTGCTCCAGGCGACGACATCTCTTGCCTCATCTATGGTGGTTTACGGATGTACAAAGTCATCGCGTTGGCGTGCACTCTGGAATTTAGTTCCACATGACTGTAGCTCTATTCAGCGTCTTCCTTTTATTCCAGCAAAGTCCCAGAAAATCTCTCGATTTCCCTCTTGATCGCCGCATGTCGACAACTTGGTTTCCTCGGAGATCGCTGAAACTAAAATATTCTATTAGCACAGGGATCCACACTAGCTATAACTCACTAAGTTATTTTCAACACTTAACTTGGCGCAACGATGTACTTCAGGTCCATTATTACTATAAGCTTCGTCTTCTGAACACATTCATTAAGTTACGATGCGCCTTAGGCTGACAAATAATAGGGCTGAATATTATGATGATTAAATAAAGGTTAGATTTCCTCTCGTCTATCCACTTGAGATCGTGACTTCCTTTCATAATGTCCAATGGAACATTCCTAAAGCTTCTATGGCAAGAATCGGCTTTAATGAGCACGCTGACTGTCTGTGGTTTAACATTTTCCACCCGGGAGAATGCATGACTGTAATAAGCTCGCTGGATACTGCGTTGAGCTAACAATGAATTACACTGGCATTCAAGTAATGTAATGATCGTGCCCTACAAGGATTACACTAGTATTCACGTCGTCTGAAAATATTCTTCTTTCCCGTAGAGAATACACGGTTCGACTTCTCGTAAAAAAACCACTGTCCGACGTGCTCTTGGAAAACTGTTCTGGCCGTCGTCTCGTGAAATTTCTCCTGAACTGTTCTGTCGTTCATACACAAGAACTTTCTTCGACTTTTCCAGAACAATCCTAATATTTCCAGCACTTTCCTCAATTTCTATTGGCTGGTAATCGACCTGCGCCATAGCTCGTCCTTGACCGCTACGAGTGGATTTTATGAGAACATTTCTCCTCCCCTCTGTCGTCTGCTGGTGTCATGACGTAACTGCGCTCTGGTCACCCTCGATCAGCTGTTGACCTAGTTTCGGCCGGCTCGCTCTCGCACAACTATGTCACAGCTGGTACACGCGCACTCGTAAGCAATGCTCCGTAATAAATATTCCCAGCTTTCCCAAATTAACTGAAGTACCATTTAGACGGGTACAGTACCTCGACGTGTTTCTGCGTGCATCGCCGCTCGCGGTGGTCCTACATCCTACTGAGTCGATGCCGTGCGCATTGTGTAACCTGCATATCGGTTTGAAATAAACATCAATTATTCGTCCGTGCCGTCTCTGTTTTTTTTCCCAACTTTCATCCCATTCGAACCACTCCTTCTTGGTGTTGCATTTGCTCTGTCAGTCAGTGTATATGTACTAGGTCTATATTACTGTATATTGTTCACTTCATGACACGAAATGTGAAAAGCTCTATCAGCAGATGTACCGTCCGGCTACATGGCTAAGTGGTTAGCGTGCTGGCCTTTGGTCACAGGGGTCCCGGGTTTGATTCCCGGCAGGGTCGCGAATTTTAACCATCATTGGTTAATTTCGCTGGCACGGGGGTTGGGTGTATGTGTTGTTTTCATTATCATTTCATCCTCATCAAGACGCGCAGGTCGCCTACGGGCGTTAAATCAAAAGACCTGTACCTGGCGAGCCGAACTTGTCCTCGGACACTCCCGGCACTAAAAGCCATACGCCATTTCATTTCACCGGATGTACCGCGTGAATAGTCCCCATTGATAAATATCCTCTGCCCGCTTTCTAATCTCATTTCTTGATATAAAACCATCTTAGCAGCTGCCGAACTCTACGTGTTAAGGGGACTTAACATCTAGGAGGAGAATGTTTGGGGAGTAAAATGGCACTCTGCCCCCTAAGATCCTTGGAGGGGGGGGGGGAACGCCTTGCTCCCCAAAGTCGGTGCCACTGGCGCAATGATGTTTGCACCGTCATCGAAAGTGTCCACGCATTTCAGTCTCCAGGCAACCAGATCTACAGTCAGCACCGAGTACCCCCCAGGGGCGTAATGAATGTGAAACGGGCCCACCTGCCAAAATAAAAATTCGGGCCTCCTTCGGACCCCCTCAAATACAATACAAAATCTATGAATAACTTAATATGTATGTAATTATAACAGGTTGAAGTAATGCAATATATTGTCAAATTATGTTAACAAAGGCATCATTCAATATTTTAAGACTGTTAAAAATAACGTTTAATGTGTTTTATTTGTCTGCCTCCGTGGTTAAACAGCTGAACTGTTGAGCGAACTCAATTTGTTTTATGTTTCAGTAACTACAGAACTATACTCTGTAACCAACACCGAAATGTCGGTTATAAAAATGTATTCGATTACAACGCAGAAAAATATAGGGACAAAATTAAATCAAAAACTATTTAAATAAAGTTTGAGAATATCAAACCGTACAACTGATAAGTCTATTATTAACTCGCACAAAGAGAACTCGTTCGAAACCGTTAGCGAATAAATGTGTGACAGAAGTTAAATTTTCTGCAAAATTTGTGCTTAATATGATCTCAGGTGCACTACACATCAACAATGTATCAATTCCTAAATTATATATGACATTTTGGTATCAATCTTCATCGCTAGAATTATTTTGAAATAATTTAGTGTAGCTCTTTCCTGAGAAACGGTTTTTTTTTTGCTAGTTGTTTTTACGTCACACCGACACAGATAGGTCTTACGGCGACGATGGGACAGGAAAGGGCTAGGAGTGGGAAGGAAGCGGCCGTGGCCTTAATTAAGTTACGGCCACAGTATTTGCCTGGTGTGAAAATGGGAAACCACGGAAAACCATTTTCAGGGCTGCCGACAGTGGGGTTCGAACCTACTATCTTCCGAATACTGGATACTGGCCGCACTTAAGCGACTGCTGCTATCGAGCAGAAACGGGTTTTATTATTGCGAGAGGTAGCAAGGGCAGGTATTTTCTACAGCTATGCTGTGCTACACTTAACACAAGAAACTGCTGCTAGATGCAGCAAAGCGGCAATTCCTCTACGTAAAATTTGTAAAAAAAGAACAATTTCTACTGATCTCCAAAACCGCCCAGACAATTTCCGTGGAGAGTGACACTAGGCTAGCGTATATTATTATTTGCGAATACTCCGCGGCGCCCCTTAAAGGCCCGGGCCCGCCTGCATTGCAGGTCCTAACGTTACGCCCCTGGACCTGTCTGTGAAAATTGCTATTGTGCATGCACATTCGTATTCTGCAAGCTATACATTCAGATATCGAGAGGCCTGCTTTGTTTAAAGTTCATTCTGTGACTATTGCGGTCACATTGTGGCACAGTGTAGAAATGTCTGGCTCCAGCAGAGTGGCCTTCGGTTCAGAACACCCCGGTTAGATTCCCGGCCGGGTCGACACTCTCTCTCTCTCTCTAATAACAGTTGCCACGCACAAGGCAGATGCTGCCCACACTCGTTGGAGAGTCTGCCTTACAAAGGACGCAATTACCACACGAAATTAAAATTCAGCCCGCCTTTGTGGTGTAGTTTTTAGTGTGATTTTTGATTACCTGCCATCCCCGGAGGCCCGTGTTCGATTCAAGGCTCTGTCACGAAATTTGAAAACTAGTACGAGGGCTGGAACTAAGTCCACTCAGCCTCGGGAGTTCAAACGAGTAGAGGGGGTGGAGGAGTCGATTCACCCCTCAGCCAACCTCGAAGTGGTTTTTCCGCGGTTTCCCACTTCTCCAGGCAAAATGCCGGCATATTACCTAACCTAAGACCATGGCCGCTTCCTTCCCTCTTCCTTGTCTATCCCTTTCGATCTTCCCATCCCACCACAAGCATAGCAGGTGAGGCCGTCTGGGTGAGGTACTGGTCCTTCCCCAGTTGTATCCCCAACCCAAAGTCTCACGCTCCAGGACACTGCCCTTGAAGCGGTAGAGGTGAGTCCGAGGGAAAAACCAACCCTGGAGGGTAAACGGGTTAAGAAAGAAAGAATTGAAATTTCCCGTTGAAATAGTCACCAACAAGTTATAAGTTGAGAGGCATGATCCTCTGGAGTGCAGCACGAGATCAGACAGTAAGTACTCATTGTCACGGAGAATGAGGTCTCAGAGGCAGCCGTTAACCAGGACATAAAGATGGAAAGTAACATAGCGGTCAAGACTTTCACTACGGAATGTATCCCACACTTCTTACAAGAAGAGTTTCACATCTCTTTTCAACTGAGCTAAGAGAGCGCCTCCAGGAACACTGGCACCTCTTACCACTTACCTAAAAAAGAAAAATCTATTGACTGCAACTCGGAGTTGTAGGCAAAATGCATGTTATTTTTCGTATATTTAAATGTGCGCATAAATTATATAGTTTGTAAGTCACACTTTAAAAAACAATTTGACCGGCGTTCGATAGTGTATATAAATCCATATTCCGAGGGATATTTAAAGGTTTTTCTGCAAAAAGAATGCATATTTTACTGGTAAGTGCCGTATTATTACTTGTTACCTTTCTGTCATCGGCTAATCATTAGTAATTTCCTTTCTTTCTTTCTCTTTCTTTCCTTCTTTCTTTCTTTCTTTCTTTCTTTCTTTCTTTTTAATCCGTTTATCCTCCAGGGATGGTTTTTCCCTCGGACTCAGCGAGGGGTCCCAACTCTACCGCCTCAAGGGCAGTGTCCTGGAACGTGAGTCTTCGGGTCGGGGGCACAACTAGGGAGGAGGACCAGTACCTCGCCCAGGCGGTTTCACCTGCTATGCTGAACAGGGGCCTTGTAGAGTGATGGGAAGATTGGAAGGGATAGATAATGAAGAGGGAAGGAAGCGGCCGTGGCCTTAAGTTAGGTACTCTCCCGGCATTTGCCTGGAGGAGAAGTGGGGAACCACGGAAAACCACTTCCAGGATGGCTGAGGTGGGAATCGAGCCGCCCTCTACTCAGTTGACCTCCCGAGGCTGAGTGGACCCCGTTATATTTTACTAGTAACCATCGTGTTATTACTTGTCCCCTTTCTGTCATCGACTAATTACTAGTAATTAATTTTTCTTTCTTTCTTCCTTTCTTTCGTCATCTGTTTACCATCCAGGATTGGTTTTTCCCTCGGAATCAGCGAGGGATTCCACCTCTACCGCCTCAAGAGCAGTGTCTTGGAGCGTGAGTCTTTGGGTCGGCGGATACAACTGGGGAGAAGAACCAATACGCCTCCAAGGCGGCCTCACCTGCTATCCTGAACAGGGGCCTTGCGGAAGGGAGGATCGAAAGGGATAGACAAAGAAGAGGGAAGGGAGCGTCCGTGGCCTTAGGTTAGGTACCATCCCGACATTTGCTTGGAGGAGAAGTGGGAAACCACGGGAAACCACTTCCACGATGGCTGAGGTGGGAATCGAACCGCCCTCTACTCAGTTGACCTCCCGAGGCTGAGTGGACCCCGTTCCAGCTCTCGTAACACGTTTCAATTTTCGTGGCAGAGCCGGGAATCGAACCCGGGCCTCAGAGGGTGGCATCTAACCACACTAACCACTACAACACAGAGGCGGTAGTAATTAATTAATTAATTAATTAAATATTTTTACTCAATAGGGTATAAAAGGGAAAAAATAGAAGAAGTAGGATGTGTTTGTATAACAGGGGGATACCCATGCTTGTTGTGAAGTAATGTAATATTACGCAGGTCTATTTTCTTCAGAAACTCATGGTGTTGCTAAAATTGCATTCGATAAGCTTAGTCAGGTATTAGATAAAAATCATGGATGCAAAACAATCCGTCAAGTTACCAAAACGCTATCCGGCGAAAAGACTGAAATACAGAAAAGAAGTTCACCCAAGAAGAATTGTAGTTTTTTTCAATGCTCCTGTGACATCATACGAATGAAGAAATAAATTTTTCATTGTAAAAATTGTTCTTCACTGACAGATGTAGGAGCTCCACACAAGAAAATCTCAGGGGAACTTTCCGTATATAAAAGAGCCGCGTATAAGGTAAGATTTCCCACAAAGCAATCAATTTAGTTTGATTTTTCATTTATATTTGCATATTACGGTGCATCAGGAGAGTGCGACAGGCTTCGGCAGGCGGCAAAATTCCTAACTTCGCCGCTAGATGGGGCTTCATTCATTCCATCCCTGACCCGGTCGAATGACTGGAAACAGGCTGTGGATTTTCATTTCAATTATGATGTGTTTTTTTTTTTTACGTTTTCGTGTATATGTGCTGTATATTTTACTATCTGATTGTGCCTACAAATCCGAGCTCTGCTTGTAGTAATGATTTAGGCTACAAACGTAGTGGAGCTGGGGAGCAGAGCAGCGAGCATATCATTTTTATCAACGCGCCGATAGAAGAAGTTGCTCCTCAGGTGTCGTGCCAGATGCGACCACATCATCTGCAACCGTGTCGGATGCGACCAGGTTGAAAACCCAATTTTCATTCAGTAATTTATGTCATGGTCCGCCTCTGTGGTGTAGCCTAGTGGTTAGTGTGATTAGTTCCCACCCTCGGACTCCCGGGTTCGATTCCCGGCTTTGCCACGAAATTGGAAAAAGGTACGAAGGCTGGAACGGGGTCCACTCAGCCTCGGGAGGTCAACTTAGTAGACTGGAGTTCGATTCCCACCTCTGTCATCCTCGAAGTGGTTTTCCGTGGTTTCCCACTTCTCCTGCAGGAAAATGCCTGGATGATACCTAACTTAAGGCCACGGCTGCTTCCTTCCCTCTGCCTTGTCTATCCCTTTCGATCTCCCCATCCCCCCCCCCCCGCGCAACGCTTCTGTTCAGCATAGCAGAAGAGGCCTTCTGGGCGACGCACTGGTCCTCCTTCCCAGATGTTACCCTCTGACCCAAAATTTGACGTCTCTGCCACGAAATTTGAAAAGTGGTACCAGGGCTGGAACGGGGTCCACCACTCACCCTCCAGAGGTCAACTGAGTAGAGGGGGTTCGATTCCCACCTCAGCCATCTTCGAAGTGGTTTTCCGTGGTTTCCCACTTCCCCTCCAGGCAAATGCCGGGACGGTACCTAACTTAAGGCCACGGCCGCTTCCTTCCCTCTCGCTCTTCCCATCCCTCCCATACGACCCATGTTCAGCATAGCAGGTGAGGCTGCCCGGGTGAAGTACTGGTCCTCCTCCCCAGTTGTATTCCTAGACCCAAAGTCTCACGCTCAAGGACACTGCCGTCGTGGCGGTAGATGTGGAATCCCTCGCCGAATCCGAGGGAAAACCAACCCTGGACGGTAAATGGATTTAAAAGTAAATAAATATATAATGTTATTCGCTCTACGCCCCACTAACTACTTTTTACGGTTTTGGGAGACGCCGAGTTGCCGGAATTTATTATCGCAGGAGTTCCTTTACGAGCTAGTAAATCTACCGACACGAGGCTGACGTGTTTGAGCACCTTCAAATACCACCGGACTGAGCCAGGATCGATCTTGCCACGTTGGGGTCAGAAGGCCAGCGCCTCAAACGTTTGAGCCACTCAGTCCGGCGAATAAAGAAAGAAAGAAAGAAAGAAAGAAAGAAAGACAGAAAGAAAGAAAGAAAGAAAGAAAGAAAGAAATAATGTTTAAATAAAACACGCACACATTTCACCACACCCAAAGGTAATATCTAAAACCAACTAAAACCAACGTGATATTCATTCTCCAGAGAAAACGTAGATGGGCCATAAATAACGCAAGAGATATTTTACGATAGAAACCCTAAAATTGTAGGGGTGGTGTGGGTGTGTACAATCAGGCGATTCTATTGTGTACCCGCTCAAAGCCTTAGTCCCAACCAGCAATTATCTCAGGGAGTGTTACGGTCCGAATCTATCGCAACTAATAAACAATAAAAAATTATATTTTGAGATATAAGATCTCAAACTAAATGTAAGGGCGCCATCCAATCAGTACTACAGGGTTGAACGGGACACTCTAATCTTTAACTTTAAGGCTCATCATAAAACATACAAATTATGTATCTATTCAGAACAAAGGGAAATTATGAAGGCTCCATCCTAGGGATGGGGACGGATATTTAAACGGTCACCAAGGGTTTACTATTCTACAAGAACAAGAACCTGGAACTGTTTCCTTGCAAATGCTAAAGGAGCATTTTATTTAAGTAAACAAATAATTTTTACACACAATCAAAATCTGTTGACCCTTGATTTGCCGGTAATTTGGCAAATTATTCCTGAAAAATGATTACATAATATTTATCACTTTTGACCACCCTTCCATTTGGGTGGTGGAACCGTTGATATCTGAAGGTATCAGATTTACCTTCGTTAACACCATGAGCATATTTGGTCGTGGACCAATTACCTGTTGGCTAATTATATTATCGCCTCCACTTTGATTGAGATGAGACCAACCCGGGAAACTACAAACTCTCCCCGGGTTCCTAACCAAGATATGCTAATCGTTTGTTGAAGGAAACGACAAAGTGACTGTAACCTAATGGACCAGATGTAGGGATTTGCCTTCATTTTACAACTATTAACTTAACTTATTATTCACAACACTTGACATTATTTCGTTAATTCGCCAGCTGACTTCCCTAGTATCATTCATCATCAGCATCCGAAATAATAAAATAAAAAAATAAAAAAAATATTATTATTATTATTATTATTATTATTATCAACATTATTATTAATAGTGGAAATCGTGATTATCGTAACCCGTAATCATCCTCACTATAATACTTCACAACTTTTCGCTCTTATTATTCTCATAAAAAAGTAGCTTCCTCTTTTATTCTTCTTCTCCTTCTTCAAATATTCTCATTATTATTATTATTATTATTATTATGAATATTATTATTCTTTCGAGAATCTTTATTTTTATTCCCATCTTTATAATTTAGTCACATACGTTCTCTCCCAAACAGAAATCACCAAGATCCGAATTCACATCGGTCGGGACATAATAGTGTTCGAACCCGCACCCTTATTTTCGTACTGTCGTTAATTCATGGAGACCATATGCTCCTAAGACAATTCTCAAATCCGATAACACCTCGCAGTTGGGCAAATACCTCCAATCTCTGCAAGTGTTAAATTATTCCTTCCTTTTCCATTTTGAAGTCTATTTATCCATCGGAACTCTTCAAAACATTTTCATTAATTAACCCTCGGTGTGTGGACTCTCTTCTGCCACTCAGATCACCGGTATAGAAATACAACCTCTATGTAGGCCTTAAAATCCATCTATTTCTTCATCAACATCAGTACAATTCGCTTTCATTTCGGGCCGGATTTCTGTCCCACAAAACTCCAAATCTCAACTGTTGGCTCAAATCACTCTGGGCCTCAAACATAGCGTGACCATATTATCAAGATGCCTATCTCGTTTCTACCAAATTTATTCATGATTATTATGGAGTCCAGAAACGTTAAATCAACAATTAATGTTAAAATCGGATTCAATGCCCAACTTAAATATTCATGCCACATAATATCTCCACATTTAAATTACATTAATGCCTTTATTCTCAAAGATTATTATTAAACACGCCTTTACACCTTACCCAATATTAATTTATTACTCCGACACTTCTACCGATTATTATTATTATTATTATTATTTTGTCCACTGGCGAACTTCGCGATATTTACAAACAAATCAATGGACTTCATTCCGTCTCACAACAATTTAAATCACTTGGCAACCCTACCTCTTGATTATCTTAACAACATGCCTTAATATCTATAAAACATCCGATAACGGAAAAACACTTTGGAAGCAATTCTAAACTGAATATTAACATTATCTTTACGTGAAACGTGCTCCGTATCATATCAAACAACTCAAGCACTTGAATGAACAAATCAATCCTACTCTACTCTATTTAATAATCAAAATTATGATGAGTGCTCGATATAATCATGTACATATTAATTTGTCCCTTTGTCTATCTATCTTTGAATTTATACGAGCCGGAAACGGCTCGTTTCACAATCAAGTTACCATGATAAATAATATGATTTCCTCCCCCTAACGATAGCAATCTACAAATATTTGAAAAGGTTACTCATCTCTTTTTTGTAGTCTGCTAAGCCGGACGAGAAGCACAGGCCCCGTCCAGTCTAAGCCCTGCATTCCACTGGTATTCATGCCAGCTTGAAGAATTAATCCTTGACCCTTTTCAACTTTACACATTTTGAATGAAAACAAATAAAATAACTGTTGCACTCTGGAATAATTTCCACCCTAAATTCTACTCACAAATTTTACACTATCGGCCTTGTATCTAGCCCACTTAATGTAGATATACATTCTTCATTCCTTTCCCGGACACTAGGAACATGGGATACCTCCGGATCCCCTTTACAACGGCCCGTGCGCGCACTTGAATTTCCCGTCTCACGTTCGTGTAGCTGACCAGGTATCAGTTTAGAATCGACTGTTTACTAGGTGACATAAACACTCGTGACCGTTCTCACGTAACGCACTTCCTAATCTGTTGGTAGAATCTCACACTCCGTAAGTTATGCTTTACTGAGTCCTGTCTATTTGAAGCACTGCATACTAGTATACTGCTCAAGACTGTAATATGAGCTACATCACGTCATGAATCACTGTACTATGTAACAATCTAATACTTCGAACCCTACTCCACGAGTAAGTACACACACGCACCCCTGGCGTAATCACGGCTCGAACAAAATATCAGAAGTTGTCACGCACCCCAGGCGTGGTATCCGCTCGAACGCTTTGTCAAAAGTAGTTGCCAGTCCTTGTCCACGACCTCATATTTATACTTGTATCCCCTCTCTTCCGAGTTCAGGGGAGTTCATCTTGGGACGCGCAGTCCCGATATCTTCATACGACAATTTGCGGTTCGGCCCGTGGCTTAAATATGATATCCAATGATGTAAATTATGTTCTCAAAGGCTTCATACCAATTCTCAACTATTATCGTTCGCTGGTAATGGATCTATTTGCGAATTTAGCTGCCGTATCCCGGCCTGGGATTTCGCGCTCTATTGTGGCGTCCTTTGCCTCCAGCCAATCATCGGATAGCATTCATGAATTCTCAGAATTACACCATGCAATCTCCCGCAATTATTAACTTTTTATAAGTTTTATAATATAGTAAGGCTCCTAAATTCCACCTTATTCTGAATTGATAACTCACTCCCTTCTATCAGTTTAATCCGCGGAGTTAGCCTCGCTAGTGCTTCTTACAATACGAAGTTGTCGCCTTGCTTTGGTCAAGTGAATTTTTCCATTGGTCCACCTAAACCACGTGACCGGGAAGGCTCATATTTTTTCTTCCAGTGCCAACCCCGCGTTCAACTCCCGCTAGTACATGGAGATACCCTGCCTCATTTCTTAGAAATCTGCACCCGGCACTCTGCGCTGTGGCCACTACCTATTCTGCCCGGGGCTATGAAAACTTTCCGCAACTTGTCAACAACTCATGCCTTTCTCTTTCCCCCTTCGTCACAATTTCTGAGAATTCTAATTCTGCCGTTCATTGTGTTTGTTAATCTCAGTGGAGACAATAGTCTGTGCATGTTTCACCATACCATCTCGGCCTGGCCTGCTCTTACTGTATGTACAGTACGATCTTCTCGCTTCTGAAAATGAAATATATATTCCTCCATAAATAATTACAATTGCATGACGCTTATCACACCCCCACCAGGGCCCAATACTGAATACTAGAATGACACAAGTTGAGTTATATTTCAACAAAGATTGTTTTACAGTACCTCATCTGTAAGTATATATCTTCGGGATCCTCAGGATCGTTAATCTATCTTCGGAAAACAGAAATGACTGAGCAGCATCTTCCTATGTTGCATTTGAAGAAATTTACTGTAAAGTAACAATACTAAGTGCAATGTCACTTGAACCACACCTATGACGACTGTAACAACCAAACCCCATGGCGCAACAACCCCGACGGGCCTTTGCCTACTAAGCGACCGCTCCTCAGCACGAAGGCCTTCAGATTATGAGGTGTCGTGTGGTCAGCATGACGAATTCTCTCGGCCGTTATTCTTGGTACATGTAGCTTACTCCCATGAGATGCACGTGTACCGAACAAATCAGCTACAGAGCTGGCGACCCGAACAGATCCTCGGAAATCCCGGCAATATTCGTTTATAGGAAGAGGGATTGAAATAATTTACCAAGGAAAATGCGCTAAAAAAGAAAAAAAAGTTGCCGGGCTGAGTGGATCAGAGGGTTTAGGCGCTGGCCTTCCAACCCCAACATGGCAGATTCGATCCTGGCTCAGTCCGGTGGTACTTGAAGGTGCTCAAATACGTCAGCCTCGTGTCGGTAGATTTATTGAACACGTAAGATAACTCCTGTTGAACAAAATTCCGGCATGTCGTCGTCTTCGAAAACCGTAAAAAAGTAGATATTGCGTAAAGCTAAATAACATTATTATTAAAAATAAAGTTTGAAAACAATCAAGATTATGTAGATACTTTGACGAAGTTTCGTAAGATCACGTCACTTAAAGCATATTCCAGTGTATACAGCGTGGAAGGTAACTCATGCACCAAATTAACACAAGTAATAAATCTTGGAGTGAGAATCACAATGCCGTAATTTTCAGGTCTGTAGCCTGCACCGTTCAGCTAAGACTTAACTAAAGGAGACGAGTGGTATGTTCCGAGCTGTCAGCGGAGAAATGACATTAGCAGACGAGTAAGTTCGTGTGGTCTTTTTTAAAGTAGGATAGATCCCAATATGAAGGTGAAGTTGGAGTTCAAGAGGAAAATTTGGGCCATTTATTCTTTTATAGGAAGAGGAATTGGAACAATTTACCAAGGGAAATGTTCGATAAATTTCCAAATTCTCTGAAATTATGCAACAAAAGACTAGGTAAACAACTAAGAGACAATCTGCCACTTGGGCAACTGCCCTAAATGCAGATCAGTGGTGACTGATTGACTGGGATCAGAAGGCCAGCGCCTCAACCGTCTGAGCCACTCAGCCCGGAATGAGTATTTTAAGTTTTGCTTATCATTTCCCAACTATTCTTTTCAACGACTATCTTTATATAAGTAAACATTTCCTTTGTGGAAATCAACTGATTAAATACTAAATTACCGGGCGAGTTGCCCGTGCGGTTAGGGGCGTGCAGCTGTAAGCTTGCTTCCGGGAGATAGTGGGTTCGAATCTCACTATCGGCAGCCCTGAAGATGGTTTCCGTCGTTCCCTATTTTCATACAAGGCAAATGCTGGGGCTGTGCCCTAATTAAGGCTACGGCCGCTTCCTTCCAACTCCTAGCCCTTTCCTATCCCATCGTTGCCATAAGACCCATCTGTGTCGGTGCGACGTAAAGCCACAAGCAAAAATAAAACATTTTTTCTATCCCATTCTTTAAAAATTCCGTCCGACTCCGTGGCTGAATGGTCAGCATTGAAGCCTTGGTTCAGGGTGTCTCGGGTTCAATTCCCTGCCGGGTTGGGGATTTTAATCGCATTTGATTAATTCTTCTGTCTCGGGGACAGGGTGTTTGTGTTTGTCTCAATACTTTCCTCTTCATATTGACAGAACACACCATACTATCAACCACCACAGGATACGAAATAGTGAAATTACATGCCTCCGCATAGGGTTGGCGTCAGGAAGGGCATCCGACCGTAAAACAAGGCCAAATCCACATGTGCGAATCAGTTCGCACCCGCAACCCCACAGGTGTAGAAAAAAGCGGTAGAATAAGAAGAAGACTCTTTAAAATAATAATAATAATAATACTAATAATAATAATAATGTGTATGTATGTTTAGTCCTCAGCCCGAAGGCTGGTTGGATCCTCAACAGCTCCGCCATCAGCTGTCATAGATGGCCTAGGCATCACTGAAGAGGCGTACTAGGGAAATGAGGAGTGAGGTAGATTCCCGTTGCTTTCCTCACTGAGCCAGAAGTTGCTATTACATATCAGTCTGCCAAGCCCACTGAAATGCACGCACCAACCGACCCTATGAACAATATTTTCACTCCATTCATAGCAGGAACTGGCTGCAGAAGGAATGGCATTACTCATACCTCAGTCACTTTCATTTTGTCAAAGCCAAGGATAAAGCTGAGACAGATCAATGAAAGTAACAAGATTGCTCTAGCCCATACCAGAAGACATGCCTCCGTGGCTCAGGCGGTAGCACGTCGGCCTCTCACCGCTTGGTTCCGTGGTTCAAATCCCGGTCACTCCATGTGAGATTTGTGCTGGACAAAGCGGAGGCGGGACAGGTTTTTCTCCGGGTACTCCGGTTTTCCCTGTCATATTATTTCATTCCAGCAACACTCTCCAGTATAATTTCATTTCATGTGTCATTCAGTAATCAATGCCCCAGAGGAGTGCAACAGGCTTCGACAGCCGGTACAATTCCTATCCTCGCCGCTAGATGGGGGCTTCATTCCATTCCTGTACTTATTATATATACTGCATATACTGCATCTTCATAGGTAGCAGTCCACCAGTAGTTAGCAGATGGAGTAGCATTGATAATACTTCGTGCCATTGCTAGAGACTGGATGATATTCCAGTCTGCGACCGGCCTTTTATACAGTGCACCGTCCGCGACTTTCTATGCAAGTCACTGCACCTGTATGTAGTTCAGTATGCATATATAAGATGCAGTATATATATATATTAAATCGGCACCGTTGGCAACGGGGGCCGGGCTCGCTATGGGGGCACCGCTGACGTCGGCCCGACTCACGACGGGCTGCGCTAACGTTAGCCTCGCTGGCGACGGTCGCGAACCTTGCTATCCTTTAAATTCGTATGCAAATAACTCCGTACTTCCTCCTTGAACAAGCCAGGTCATGCAGGGAAATCTTATCCTGGTGCTTTGAACTACATACAGGTGCAGTGACTTGCATAGAAAGTCGCGGATGGTGCACTGTATAAAAGGCCGGTCGCAGACTGGAATATCATGCAGTCTCTAGCAATGGCACGAAGTATTATCAACGCTACTCCATCTGCTAGCTACTGGTGGGCTGCTACCTACTGTATGAAGATGCAGTAATCTTCATAATACAGTACGTCGAAACAGAGAACTCTTATACACTTGGCACTGCATGCCTCAGGCATCTTTCTCCACGAGGGGGAAGAAGTGGGGTTGCATCTTCGTTCCCGCCTGGATACACCCCTGGACGTAGATATACTGGAATCTATTGATTTCTTCGACGAGGCGTATCAGAAGTTATCTGAAATCGATCATTACCCAACAGCTCAAGGTTCTGGGTACAATTTCGTTGGCATCCATCGCTGGTGGTTTACGACGGCACCCTGTCAACCCGCAAACGCTGCCCAGCCTACAGGAAGGAATACGAGGTCTCTAACTTACATCGATGGACGACGCAGACAACAGGGTACTGTGCTTGGATGTATTGTCCTTTACCACATTCCTGAAAAACAAATGAATGCCAGTCAGGTACACCGTAGGATCGAGGCGTAGCTAGCGGACAAGAGGTATTTGATTTCAGACTTTAAGGTGACCATGAATAACATAAGGGAGTGGCATACACACATTAATACATTTAATTTACAGATGTTCAATAAGCGCGGGAACGTTATTTATCAGGCACGAAAGGAACGTGACATTAAAGAGTATACACGTATTTTCCATTCCAGCGACACATTTTCGTTAATATCACGGTTAGATGCATTTCTCCGGGACAAGACACGAGTAGGAATTCGTGAGTTTTGTAATACTTGCTGTCGCTACCATACTCCTGGAAAATGTTCCCGGAATTTTTTTCTTTACAGCCCGTATCGGACCAGCCCGGAAGAATGTATAGTATAGTAATATACGCTGACTTTGAGTCGTATATTGATGAGACGAAGCCGCATGTCCCTTCCGGATACGCCTGGTGTGCAGTTCTTGATGGGGAAGTGATACATAAGGAATTACAAACTCTGAACACGGTTAATGATGTAGCTGCTGCATTTGTTGAGTCTGTTAGGCTGTCGACGAAAGACTGGCTGTTTTCACCTAGTGCGACGTCATCTAACTGTCCAATATGCGGCAACGAGTTAACAGAACGGGATCCTGTGATCCACTATAATAAAAATACTATAGACGGAAGTGGGGGTTCCTACGATGCACATTGTTGGCATTGTACGGAAAATTGCATTCCGATATTCTTTCATGGCCTTAAGAGGTACGATTCACATTTATTGCTAAGGGCTGTAATTCGAACCTTTGATCAATCGGTACAGATATCGGCGAAAGGGCTCGAAAAATTTGATACCCTATATATCTTAACGGATCAGGTGAGATTCAAACTTTGTGATAGTTATAATTTCCTATCTACGTCCTTGTCCAACGTTGCTAAAAATGTTGAACACCGCAGGTATGCTGTACATTCGGATGAAAAAGCTTTATTTCCATATGAACGGTATGATACAGCTGAGAAACTAAACATGCCCTTACCAACCGACGACGCTGCATGGTTTTCCTCTTTCACAGGAAAGGGACAAGATAAAATGAAAGCATTTGCTGTTTGGGATGCAAAAGGAATGCAAAAAATCGAAGAATGTCATAATTATTATCTCGACCTTGATGTTGCTGTATTGGCTGATGTGTTTGAACAATTCCGCGCAGTCTCCTATCAGGCGTACGTTTACTTTCAGGGAGCACCTGGTCATACGTGGTACTGTACGATGAACCGGAATAACCGCAATTTTAAAATTATTCGTGATGCGAAATTGTATACATCAATTCAAGACACCATGCGTGGGGGTGTCTCTCAATGTATTCATCGTTATGCGAGATCTTGAGTACTCGGTAGATAGGCACGAAAACCTGTTCCAAAATGGCTGCTGTGAATCTCCCTCTAGATGCGTAATTGCTCTATTTAGATCTTTTACACAATAATTCTGATCGAAGAATTCAGCGATGTAATGACTTTGAAAATTTGACGGATGCAGAATTTCTTCATAGATACAGGTTATCGAAAATAGTAATTGCTGAGGTTGAATTCGAGCGAGGTTGGAATATCCTACGGAGATAAACTTACCTCTTTCTCCAATGTCCGCCCTATGCAACCTCCCACCGGTGTTGCCGGATGGGAAATACAAGTTGTACACGTTCCTTTCGTGCCTGATAAATAACGTTCCCGCGCTTATTGAACATCTGTAAATTAAATGTATTAATGTGTGTATGCCACTCCCTTATGTTATTCATGGTCACCTTAAAGTCTGAAATCAAATACCTCTTGTCCGCTAGCTACGCCTCGATCCTACGGTGTACCTGACTGGCATTCATTTATTTTTCAGGAATGTGGTAAAGGACAATACATCCAAGCACAGTACCCTGTTGTCTGCGTCGTCCATCGATGTAAGTTAGAGACCTCGTATTCCTTCCTGTAGGCTGGGCAGCGTTTGCGGGTTGACAGGGTGCCACCGTAAACCACCAGCGATGGATGCCAACGAAATTGTACCCAGAACCTTGAGCTGTTGGGTAATGATCGATTTCAGATAACTTCTGATACGCCTCGTCGAAGAAATCAGTAGATTCCAGTATATCCACGTCCAGGGGTGTATCCAGGCGGGAACGAAGATGCAACCCCACTTCTTCCCCCTCGTGGAGAAAGATGCCTGAGGCATGCAGTGCCAAGTGTATAGAGTTCTCTGTTTCGACGTACTGTATTATGAAGATTACTGCATCTTCATACAGTAGGTAGCAGCCCACCAGTAGCTAGCAGATGGAGTAGCGTTGATAATACTTCGTGCCATTGCTAGAGACTGCATGATATTCCAGTCTGCGACCGGCCTTTTATACAGTGCACCATCCGCGACTTTCTATGCAAGTCACTGCACCTGTATGTAGTTCAAAGCACCAGGATAAGATTTCCCTGCATGACCTGGCTTGTTCAAGGAGGAAGTACGGAGTTATTTGCATACGAATTTAAAGGATAGCAAGGTTCGCGACCGTCGCCAGCGAGGCTAACGTTAGCGCAGCCCGTCGCGAGTCGGGCCGACGTCAGCGGTGCCCCCATAGCGTGCCCGGCCCCCGTCGCCAACGGTGCCGATTTAATATATATATACTGCATCTTATATATGCATACTGAACTACATACAGGTGCAGTGACTTGCATAGAAAGTCGCGGACGGTGCACTGTATAAAAGGCCGGTCGCTCACTGGAATATCATGCAGTCTCCAGCAATGGCACGAAGTATTATCAACGCTACTCCATCTGCTAACTACTGGTGGACTGCTACCTATGAAGATGCAGTATATGCAGTATATATAATAAGTACAGGAATGGAATGAAGCCCCCATCTAGCGGCGAGGATAGGAATTGTACCGGCTGTCGAAGCCTGTTGCACTCCTCTGGGGCAATGATTACTGAATGACACATGAAATGAAATTATACTGGAGAGTGTTGCTGGAATGAAATAATATGACAGGGAAAACCGGAGTACCCGGAGAAAAACCTGTCCCGCCTCCGCTTTGTCCAGCACAAATCTCACATGGAGTGACCGGGATTTGAACCACGGAACCAAGCGGTGAGAGGCCGACGCGCTGCCGCCTGAGGCACGGAGGCATTATTATTATTATTATTATTATTATTATTATTATTATTATTATTATTATTATTATTATTATTATTTTAAAGACTGTGCACCACGTTGTTAAATAAAGACAGATATATGGTGCACAATAACGCACTGAAAATCTACGTTGGTAAAGGTCTGAAGATATCCCGTGTACACGAAGTATATTTTCCTACGGTTTCGTCTTAAAAGAGTACGTTGAGGAAAATATTGTAAAACAACGAAATGCTTGTAGGTAACCCTACAGTGATTTGTACAAGCTTATGAATAATGCATTGTATGGGAAAACTTGTGAAATGTCTTTAAATATAAGAAGTTCAGTGTGTTAAAAGCCAAGATCAATACTCACAGTGGATGGGAAAATGCATTTTTAGCAGGGACTAAGAAGTTCCTCAAAATTGATGACTACTACTTTTGTGAGATAGACAACACAGAGATCCATTTAAACAAACCTACACAATTAGTGTCTGCGATTTTAGAATTCGCAAAACTAGAAATTTATTATTCCATATTTCAAATATTGCTAGTATTTGGCGAGAACGCTCACTTACTATACAATGACGCTGATAGCACCGAGCTCGATAGCTGCAGTCGCTTAAGTGCGGCCAGTATTCAGTATTCGGGAGATAGTAGGTTCGAACTCCACTGTCGGCAGCCCTGAGGATGGTTTTCCGTGGTTTCCCATTTTCATACCAGGCAAATGCTGGGGCTGTACCTCAATTAATGCCACGGCCGCTTCCTTCCCACTCCTAGCCCTTTCCTGTTCCATCGTCGCCATAAGACCTATCTGTGTCGGTGCGACGTAAAGCAAATAGCAAAAAAAAAAAAAAAAAAAAAAAAAAAAGATACTGATAGCTTACTGTGGCTTTTTCAAGCTCAACGCACGCATATATTGCTAACTATGATAAGAAACCCATGGTTGAGCTCCAAACTGGACTTTGAAAATGCACCACCTTGCTATGTTATTAGAACATTCGGAAGTCACAAAGTAGAAGGATTATGGGCAGATGAGGTAAACTACACAGAAATTGTAGAGTTTGTTGTGTTACGAGAGAATATGTACGCCCTTCGTTTCCGTGATGGTTCATCTACACAGAAACATAAGGGGGTACGAACGAACGCTCGCACTTTAGCAGCAGCTGTGAAATACAGTTCAATGATTATTTAAATTGCCTTCTTGACGATAAGGAATTGTTTATGGATAAGTAGTACATACGGTTTCGGTAACACGTTTCTAGAACAATAAAATAACGTTGGCTGGCACTGTCGTCCACCGACAAGAAGCGCATCGTATAAGTGCCTTGCCACATGGATAGGAGGGAGCAAATAAATAAATAACAACAAATTAATGTAAATATATCTTATTACAGAGTCTGTACAAATAGACACAATAAATTATGTCAAAAAAGGAAGTGTTGTGTCAATGATTGCATCATAATTGCTCATTCCTACACCCCATCCACCTCGGGCTCGCAAATGCGCCATGTCCAAAGGAGCCATTCCATTTGTTTCGTCATCACAAAATACAAATTACATTCGAACACTTTGTTCGAGCATAAGTGAAGCTCTCTGTTTCATTAAGTTTCCATTCGATTTCTTAATAGTTACTATTGTAAAGAAGTTTTGCTGTAATTGCCTGTATTGGGTATGGAGCCATTGAGAATCCAGTTAGGCATTCCTACGATACGTTTTGGGATTGAAGGTAGACGGCCATGGGACGAAACCAAGTTTGTTGCGACTGCTTTTCCGTTCCTTTCACAAAAGGAAAGTAAACGGTGTAGGCATTCCCAACGGCTCTATCTTATCTGTATATAGAAAGTCGCCTTCTACATTGGTTTCTACCTCAAATTCGACTGTGGGCCAGTTGTACGAACAAGGAATAAAGCTGGGATAACTCTTATTCCAGCGTTAGCGCCAGAAACCAGTTGTACGACGACTGGATAAGTTGTATTCCGAGTATAACCTAAGATATGACTCAAATCCCTATTTCGGCAGGTGGAGATTGTCATGGGCGTCTCAATGGGCGTGTTACTTCGTACCTGCAGTTCATCCGTGAGGATGATGAAATTAGTCATCCGGACCTTCGGCTTATGAACGCGATGGCCTAGACAGCACGACATGATGTGCTTTATAACACTGTGTGCACCCGGTCGAATGACTGGAAACAGGCTGTGGATTTTCAATAATAATAATAATAATAATAATAATAATAATAATAATAATAATAATAATAATAATAATAATAATAATAATAATAATAAGCGCTATTGTAGTTGCTGTATAGCTTAATCAATGTGTATTCTACATAAAATATGTCACAGAATTGCGAGATGCACGCAGTAGCGACGATTTGGAATTAAAAGTGTGGGGACAAAAAAATATAGACATGAAACAGTACCCGGGTTTGTGGGAGATAACGGTTTGGGGACTTATATATAAACAAAAACTGGAAAAGAAGAGCTACAAAATGTTAAGTTTTTGATGCTCTTTGAACGAATTTCGACAGAGAGGTGAAGCTTGACAGTTTACCAATTTAAGTGCGGTTATAATAGTTTTCTGAGATTTTGATTCAATACTATGCAATAAAACTTTCGCCAAAGGAACAGTATTACACATTTATTACAATTAAACAGAAATACGGTGTGATCATACAATTAAAATCATTTAGGCCCGGTTTCATCAACGCATGTTAGTACTTAACAAGGTGTTAAATCATTTTAACATACGATTTAAGAAAATTTGCGTTTCATCAACAACTGTTAACGTTAACATATGTTAAACTGCGGATTAAAGTTAACATCAGCCATTTCCCACGTTAAATGGCTAACATTATCATTTAGCAACCTGTTCCAAAATGTCTGCTGTGAATCTTCCTTTAGATGCGTAATTGTTCTATTCAGATCTTTTACACAATAATTCTGATCGAAGAATTCAGCGACGTAATGACTTTGAAAATTTGACGGATGCAGAATTTCTTCATAGATACAGATTATCGAAAATAGTCGTTGCTAAGGTTGATTTCGAGTGAGGTTGGAATATCCTACGAAGATAAACTTACCTCTTTCTCCAATGTCTGCCCTATGCAACCTCCCACCGGTGTTCCCGGATGGGAAATACAAGTTGTACCCACATAGCCAACGAAATGTTCCTAAGTTTCCTCTACCATTTTACATTTTTCCCTAATTTGAATTTTAGTACCGGTTATTTTGTTTGTGGGTATGGTTGTAAACTCTAACATATCCACACAAAAATAACTAACCCCATTGGGCAACAGCCCCGAAAGGCCATATCCTACCAAGCGACCGCTGCTCAGCCAGAAGGCCTGCAGATTATGAGGTGTCGTGTGGTCAGCACGACGAATTCTCTCGGCCGTTATTCTTGGCTTTATAGACCGGGGCCTCCCTCTTACCGTCAGATAGCTCCTCAATTGTAATCATGTAGGCTGAGTGGACCTCGAACCAGCCCTCAGATCCAGGCACGCTACCCCTGCACCGCGGGGCCGACTTTAAAATATCACCTTATCTTAATTTGAAACATGACCCTAATATGTTAACATGGTTAAGATTAATGCACAACACTGAGCTGTTTTAAAAAACGGGGGACACGATTAGCTCAGTTGCTTAGCAGCTGGCTTCCCTCTCGGAAGGCTGGGGTTGAAATCCAGTTAATCATGGGTTGAGATTTTCATAATTATCAATGAATAGTAGCCGCCTCTGTGGTGTAGTGGTTAGTGTGATTTGCTGGCATCACCGGAGGCTCAGGTTCGATTTCCGGCTCTGCCACGAAATTTGAAAAGTGATACGAGGGCTGGAACGGGGTCCACTTAGCCTCGGCAGGTCAACTGAGTAGAGGTGGGTTCGATTCCCACCTCAGCCATCCTTGAAGTGGTTTTCCGTGGTTTCCCACTTCTCCTCCAGGCGAATGCCGGAATGGTACCTAACTTAAGGCCAGGGCCGCTTCCTTCTCTCTTCCTTGTCTATCCCTTCAAATCTTCCCATGGCATCAGCATAGCAGGTGAAACCACCAGGGCGAGGTACTGGTCATCCCCTCCAGTTGTATCCCCGACCCAAAGTCTCACGCTCCAGGACACTGCCCTTGAGGCGGTACAGGTGGGATCCCTTGCTGAGTTCGAGGAAGAACCAACCCTGGAGGGCAAAGAGATTAAGAAAGAAAGAAAGAAAGAAAGAAAGAAAGAAAGAAAGAAAGAAAGAAAGATCAATCAATAGTTTAAAATTTCATAAATAATTAGGACAATTATCCTAGCCTAGGCCGACGTAAAATTAAATCCATGTCCATATACGAGGATCAGACGGTTGTGAATGTAGAATACGTGATTAGTTACCCTCATACTGCTGATGTCACAAAATACCCAACAATCTGATAGATACTTACATATAATCATTTAGCCGTTGCTGAGTTAAGATTAACCTTGTCATCTATGGAACGTAATTTCATTTTCAATTCCATGGACCATATTCTTAAACTTCGTTGCTCTCTAAACAGTTCTCAGTACTTCGCGCAAATTGTTTGCGGTAATGCCATTAGCATCTATTTTAACAAACCCCAGCAAACATATATTTACATCACTAAGACATAATATGACTAAAATGCACAAATTCCTGGCCCTTGATATGTCTTTCATCTACAGGTACCGGTACCGGTAGGTTTTTATTCCCCTCCCCACAGGAGAGGGGCGGGCCAACTAGAAGGTAACGCCTTCTCTCTGGCCAGGAGATTCGGCGGGTTTGGAGTTTTGATGGAGGTGAACGGCCCAGACACTGGATGCGCTAGATTTTATGAGCGTTGAACTTGAAATTAGTATAAAACGGATAGAAACAGGAGATTTCAATGAATATACGAAAATTACATCCAAGTAACAATATGTGAACATTTTGCCCAGTTTACATATACATCGCTAGGGTTACTATTACCTGTTCCCCACGTGTCGTCTCAGAACTCACGAGTATCAAAATTCATGAATGCCAAGAAGAGGATTAGTAAGAGTAGGTTGCTTTACCTGGGCCAGTCTCAAAACTCACGAGCCGGTCCAGTTCTTCTTTGAATGGATAAATGCCTACTCTACCCACAAAACGACTGTAGATACAGGGTCTTTATTTATGCTTGGCAAGGACTTTTTCGCTCGAACTTGGCCGCCGATGACAGGCCGCTACCGGCCGCTGGTGCGCGCGATTTCCGGCCCTTCCTGCTTTTGCTGAGAGCTGAGCTCCGAGATAGTAGGGTGTTCAATGAAGCTACTGCGTACTGTATGTCGTATTGTATAGTGTTTTATTGTGATTGTGTATAGTGCTGTAATGTATGTGAAATATTCGTTAAGTTAACGTATATATCTACACAATACTTACATTAAGTGCAGAAAATCGTGCGCTAGGACAAGACAAAAGTTTCGAGCGAAATTTCCGGGGAGACCCATTCCTATCAATCGGACATTAAAACAACTGGCTAAGAGATTCAAACGTACAGGTTCAATAAACAATAAAAATAGACGTAAAGGTCGTTATCTCCTTACTGAAGCATGTTTGGTACGAGGATCATAAGTAAAAATCTGTGGCCCCCTCGTAGCCCAGATTTAACGGCATGTGATTTTTATTTGTGGGGAATATTAAAAAATTTAGTTTATGGGAACAACCCTCACACACTAGATGAACTTAAACACAATATCAGAGCTGCAATTGCATCCATCAGTGCTGAAGAACATTGTAGAGTACCCGAAAACTTCATTAGGAGATGCCGATTATGTTTGGCAGCGCATGGGGAACATTTTCAGCATAAACTGTAGAAATGGTGATTAAAATGCATGATAAATGCATGATAATGCATGATAATGATTTTGAGCATAAACAGTAAACATCTATATATCTATATATATAAAATAGCTTGTCCTGACTGACTGACTGACTGACTGACTGACTGATTCATCATCGCCGAGCCAAAACTACTGGACATAAAGAAATGAAATTTTGGGCATTGATTCATATTAAGATGTAGGTGCTCGCTAAGAAAGGATTTTTGGATATTCCTTCGCTAAGGGGGTGAAAAGGGGGTTGGAATTTTAAAATGAGTGTATCTATATCTCAAAACTTTGAAAGTTTACAGATGTAAAAATTGGTATTTAGAATCTCCTTTAAAAATAAGGAAATACGTGTTTTTTTGTTTTCAGAAAATCCCAATAGGAGGGGTGAAAAACGGTAAAAAGGGGGTTGGATGCCTTTAATCAGAATACCGGTACTTATATCTCAGAAACTGAAGATATTACAGACCTGAAAATTGGTACCTTTGATCTCTTTTAAAAATAAAGAAACACGTATTTTTTTGTTTTTGGAAAATCCAAATAATGGGGGTGAAAAGGGGGGTGAATTTTTAAAATGAGTGTATCTATATCTCAAAACTTTTAAAGTTTATAGATGTAAAATATGGTATTTAGAATCTCCTTTAAAAATAAAGAAACACGTTTTTTTTATGTTTTCGGAAAATCCCGATTGGAAGGGTGGAAAAGGGTGCAAAAGAGGTTGAATGCCTTTAACGAGGCTACTTATATTTCAGAACCTGAAGACATTACAGACCTGAAAATTGGTATTGGGGATCCACTTTAAAAATAAGGAAACACGTATATTTTCGTTTTTGAAAACTCCGGATAATGGGTTGGGGGGGTGAAAAGGGGGGTGAATTTTTAAAATGATTGTGTCTATATCTTAAAACTTTAAAAGTTTACAGATGTAAAAATTGGTATTTAGAATCTCCTTTAAAAGTAAAGGAATAAGTATTTTTTCGTTTTCTGTAAATCCCAAGAAGAGGGGTGTAAAAGGGTGAATAGTGGGTTGAATGCCTTTAATGAGGATACATATATCTCAGAAACTGAATATATTACAGAACTAAAAATATGTATATGGGATCTCCTTTAAAGATAAAGAAACGCGTATTCTCGGAAAATCCAATGAAAGGGGGGGGGGAAGAATTCTAAAATTAATTGACTTAATTGTATGAGAATACATACATCTAATAAAAACTAAAGTTGTTACGGACGTGAAAATTGGTATTTTGATCTCCTTTAAAAACAAAGAAATACGCGTTTTGTGGGGGAAACCATCTTGGGGGGCGGGAGTGGAAAGGAGTTGAATTCCTTTCATGAGGACACATGAATCAAAAACTGAAGAAGTTAGAGTCGTGATAATTCCTATTTAGAAGATCCTTTACTATTAAAGAAACAAGTATTTTTTGCCGGAAAATTCACTTAAGGGGGGGGGGGAGGGAGAAGTGTGCTATTTTTTGCTATTTGCTTTACGTCGCACCGACACAGATAGGTCTTATGGCGACGATGGGATAGGAAAGGCCTAGGAGTTGGAAGGAAGCGGCCGTGGCCTTAATTAAGGTACAGCCCCAGCATTTGCCTGGTGTGAAAATGGGAAACCACGGAAAACCATCTTCAGGGCTGCCGATAGTGGGATTCGAACCTACTATCTCCCGGATGCAAGCTCACAGCCGCGCGCCTCTACGCGCACGGCCAACTCGCCCGGTAGGAGAAGTGTGAAAGGAAGTAAAAAAAAAAGCGAATTCTTTTTATGGGGATACTTATATCTCAAAACTCAAGGTAATAGACGTGAACATTGGGGTTTGGAATCTCCTTTAAACATAAAGAAACACTCCTTCTTTTAATTTTTTTTTTGGGGGGGGGGGGGGTAAATAAGCTTAACGGCGGTGGGGTGTAAAAGGAGGTGAGACCAATTGATTTTGCTGTTCAGAATGTACTTATAAGGAGCCTCCGTTGCTCAGGCGGCAGGGCGCCGGCCTCTCACAGCTGGGTTCCGTGGTTCAAATCCCGGTCACTCCATGTGACATTCGTGCTGGACAAAACGGAGGCGGGACAGGTTTTTCTCCGGATACTTCGCTTTTCCCTGTCATCATTCATTCCAGCAACACTGTCCAATATTTCATTTCATTTGTCATTCATCGATCATGGCCCCAGAGGAGTGCTTCGGCAGCCGGCACAATTCCTACTGTCGCCGCTAGATGGGGCTTTATTCATTCCATTCCTGACCCTGTCGAATGACTGGAAACAGGCTGTATATTTTCGATGTACTTATTCTGATCATAAACCGATCTTTTTAATCTTTCCTGGGTTCGTTTTCAACAGCCAACTTTTCCTTCGGAGAACGTTCTTATATTACAGTAGATTCTCCTGGCATATGAATAAAAATTTAAACACATTTGAAATAAACGATAGGAATGAGATTGACCGTCCAATTGTTCACCTCTATAATAAGGTGAATAATGCACGGAAGTATATCATTCGTATCGCCGGAAATCTCGCACACTTGCCTACGCGCGACATTGGTGCTGGTCACATTCTCAACAATAACAATGGCAGCAGATGTAATTTACCGCCAAGTAGCGGTCTTGCATCTTGCTGTGGGGTCCAGAACATCTATAATAATAATAATAATAATAATAATAATAATAATAATAATAATAATAATAATAATAATAATAATAATAATAATAATAATAATAATGTTCTGGACCGTCGTCAAATGTGCGGACCGCGGTGGAAACGGGTCCTGGACGGGTAATGACTAAGAATGCAGTCTGGCCGCGGGTTCAGTACCGCCAAGGCACCCAAGACGACACCACGCCGGATCTCCTGAAGGATTTGTTCCATATTAAAAATGCTTATAAGAAAAGATGGTAAAGCTTTAGGGACCCAACTGACAGGGTGGAATACCTGGACCTAGCCTGGGAAGTACGAAATCGATTGCTGGAAATAAAGATTGAAAAATGGGAGGAAACTTGCCATGATCTGTTAGAAAACGAGTCAGATCGCGAATTTTGGCGGATTAAATATCTAAAAAAACATTTAATTATAAATTTCAGTATAATACCGTAGCGAAGCACGGGTATCTTGCTAGTATAAAATAACTTGTCCTGACTGACTGACTGACTGACTGACTGACTGACTCATCATCGCCGAGCCAAAACTACTTGACATAAAGAAATGAAATTTTGGTGATATATTCATATTAAGATGTAGGTGCTCGCTAAGAGAGGATTTTTGGATATTCCGTCGCTAAGGGGGTGAAAAGGCGGGTGAAATGTTAAAATGAGTGTATCTATATCTCAGAACTTTAAAGGTTTACGGATGTAAAAATTGGTATTTAGAATCGTCTTTATAAATAAGGAAACACGTATTTTTTGTTTTCAGAAAGTCCCAATGGGAGGGGTGAAAAAGGGTGAAAAATGGGTTGGATGCCTTTAATCAGGATACCGGTAATTATATCTCAGAAACTGAAGATATTACAGACCTGAAAATTGGTACTTTTGATCTCTTTCAAAAATAAAGAAACACGTATTTTTTTGTTTTTAGAAAATCCAATTAATGGGAGGGTGAAAAGGGGGCTGAATTTTTCAAATTAGTGCATCTATATCTCAAAACATTAAAAGTTTACAGCTGTAAAAATTGGTATTTAGAATCTTCATTAAAAATAAAGAAATATGTATTTTTTGTTTCCGGAAAATCCCCATTAAATTTGAGGTTATCTAATTCTACCATTGAAATAAAACGATAAATTAATTTGATATTGAACAAAATATATTCTTTAAATTACGGTATGTCTACAAATAGTAAGACTTGCTGCGATAATTAACACTATAATATAAAATTATGACATTACAACTGAAAAAAAACTAGACATTAAATTTGAAATCCTACTGACCGGACATTTCAAAATTGTACAAGAAATTTATCCCTCACTAGTTCACGAACAGTACCTTCAACACTTTGAGTGTTATTACGACGTATTCCTTTGAATTGGTATCCTGTAGGTATCTCAAGCCTAATTTGGTGATGTATCCTTTTTGTTTCACTGACGAGACATAGCATGACTTGAAATCAGATTCACACTTCACAATCAAATTTACAAGTAATTCACTAATAAATGTTAGTCTGCATTACGACGATTCAATATTCGGCTGTCATAGCACTGACAAAAAACTCGACCGATCAGACACACGAAAAACACTCCGAACATTTAATCCATCTGGTGACTGACGATTAAGTATCCATATGACTGCTGCGTCTCCATTTCACTGACTTACCAACTGATCTCTCCTTCCAAATGAACTGACTGACTGACTGAGGCCTCACTTTCCAAATGACTCACGCTATAATATACGGTCAGCTTATATAGGCATTAGGTGACACCCACGCGTAATCACCAAAAATAACTATGATGTTACTCCCACACGGATCCAAGTGTTGCATACTATGTTGAAATTGCCTGGGGCACACTAGAAACTTCCCTAAAAATGAGCGCATCGCTAAATGCACACAATCACCGAGCGATGACTCGACAGTTACGCTAGCAGTCTTGCAACATGTGTTGTAATGTCAAAAGTTATTTCACACAACTTCTATGCATCTGATATTATGCAGCAACTCTTACTTTACATGATTTAATGCTAATCTACACACATATATTGTGCCCTTTTCAAGGCATGTGTGGCGGTACACCTCTTGATCGACTGTTGCTCCGGCTGCTCCTGTAAATAAAAACATCTAAATATACGTACCGCTCACGTAGACTCCATCTCCTTGGGCGTGGTGCCGTCCCTCAGCTTTCCTCGAGTTCGTCGGGCCACATAAACATTAGGGGTAAGGAAGTAAAATATCGGCGGGTCAGCTAACTACAAATAACGGTACCCAAAGACTGAATTGAATTTAAATGAGCAAAAATTGTATTAACAAAAATTGGCAAAAAGGAAAACAAAACAGGATTTAAATGAATTGAAATAAATTGGAATAAAAATAAAGAAAATAACTGGAAGTAACAAAACTCATGTCTTCCTAAAATCAAAATCTACGTTACATAAACTTGACTGAAGGTCACAATTGAAATAACAATCCTCACCATCGAACTAATGACTCCAATGTCCATTAACACTCCAATAAAACGAACAAATAGTCTGCCAAGACTTGCCACTCACAGAAAACATCCCATGACTTACATTCCAACTGTAAATTCAACTAAACTGAATTTTATGAATTATTGATTAACTAATTAACCAAATACTCTCAAATCGCAAACGGGTACCTTAAATTCTTGATTCCAAATACTTATCAATTAGTCAATTTGCCCAACTGTTAAATCATAATTATGTGAACAAAAATAAGTGGAAAAGACAATAAAAATCCATGAACAGTTCTTGTTATGCAGGACAATATCTCGTTAATATTTATATAACTTTGCCACATCAAAAAAATAACTGATGGCTAAACCAAGAAAAATCACCAAGAACACAATATTAATTATGAACAACTCAATTATTATGTCATTATTAACCTCCTGTGATAGTTCTGGACACTCAAAACAAAAATAAATTAGGCCTAGTGCCTCGGTCATTACATTTATCAAATGAAGTTGCCTTTTTACAACATTAATTTACTTTACACTGCCGCTGTCTACACTTGTACTGAGAATAACCAAATTGTGTTGTTCTACCGTTAATGGAGACAGATTCCATATTATTTATTCAGTTTGCGGCGTTTGTCACATAACCTTTTACAGAAGGTCGGTTCATTTGCATAATTAATTAGTAGTGGCGTCCAATTTTATTCGTTCGTTACGTTGCCTTGATGTCTGTGTAATGAACTTGTTTCAGTTTATTCTGACTATGAATAACACGTGGTCCCATTAAATTAATACTTTAAATTCGTATTTACAAAAATATACACAGTACTGGAGAAACAATGTGCTCCAACAAAAGAAGAAATCAAAATGCAAAATTAACCTACCTACTCCTACATTTAAATCAAACAAATACAATCAGGTTCACGTCCTTTCGGCCTCTACGCTTTAAACACAGTAAATAAAAATATCCAAAAGGAAGGAAAAGAAAAGGAACAAAATTCTCAAAAATAACGTGATCGCTGCCTATCGAAAATTAATTAAAAAACCCGGAAATTTCATAATGCAAAACATCGCTATCAAAAATGAACTTCCACTACAACTGAGTTGAATTTGGCGGCAATCCCAAAACATAAGACGTAAATGTCTGAAGCCGATATTCTCGAATTTAAAGAACAATGAATAGGAAATATGCGTCATCATGATCACAAATTAACTTTCAAAATTATACATTGCTAGCTTGCTCTGCTTCTTGCCTCCACTCGGCCTCTTATTGGAATATCTCCGAGTGTTATGTCATCCCTGGAAAATATTTGCGTACTTAAACCTTCCGCATATAATTGTCACATGAGCTGCCGTATATTTAACTCTATTAGTCAAACTGATTACCATTCAATTCTCATATTTATCTCATTACTCTCAACGTAGCATTTATTTGTCAACAAAGCCCTGCTCATTTCCACACGGGCTCAATAACTTTACTAATTCATCGTGTCGTTCTCATATTCATAAATATGACATTATTATCCGATATGGTCCTCAAGACTCTATTTTCCATCTCACAATTATTACCATCAGGGACATTATTGCATCTTTATTCTCGGTGTCTTCGACCTTTCATCTCATATTCTCAAGCTGCCATGAATTTCAGAGCTGGCTGGCAACGATTCCTAACTCTAAAATTGAATATAACAAACAAGATTGCCTGCAACACTCAACTGTCGACTGTACCCACGAAGGAATAAAATCGTGCACTTAACAACTTACATAATCAAAACAAAGAAAAGAAAATCCAAAACCGGATGCCAAACTGTGATCACGTAAGATAACAAAAACACAGATACGCTATAATTTCACATCACCTGATTTTAAAACATCTCGGCAACATCCACAAGAATCAATATTACTATTATGCCTGTTATTATTATTATTATTATTATGATAAGACTTGAAAATACATTGTGCAAGAAACACCTACTGTAAAGTAAAATTTTCCATACAACAACATAAAACTCGTGTCCAAAAATGACTCAAATAAGATTAACGAGAAACGTGAGAGAATATGATTATTATTTAATGATTATTATAATTTTACTGACACCCTGACATTTACACCCCGAATCGTTAGATGTAAATGCAGTGGTCTCACTCCTACGAAAACTAAGCTCCCTTCGGTACGCGAATTTTATATATACAAGAATACCTGATATCACTAACCTATAATTGACCACGAATCATTCACGTCATCATCAATTACATATCACATAAATACAACATGCTCTTTACCTTAGGTGCCGGCAGGTGGGCTGGATCCTCATCAGCCTCCGCTACATGGTTGTTTATTCCATCTTGCTCATCTTGTTGGGAATATCTGACATTTCGCACACACGGTTCGGATCCATTTTAATTATGTAACACTCGTAAGATTTGTCGAAGCACACGCACTCTTGAATTTTACACGTAAATATAATTTACACAGTATACACGGAATTAGCACACATTGAGTTGGTGTTCATTGTCAGGAACAAATTACCTAGCTTGTTTATGTCCTTCCCACTAGGTCTGCAAAGCTTGCCCCTTCCGTTGTTTGCACAAGGGATTAAAAGTCATTCACCTCGCTCGGAAATAGAAAGTGTACGTCCAATCCTTCTCCCGTTACCTTCCAATAGTAACCAAGTCTCTCCCTCCAAATGTCTCAAATGAAACAGTAATTTTTATACAATGCGCAAATTTAATTGCAATGTTTTTCTGATCAGTCACAGAGGAAAACTATATAAAATAATATTGTCCTACAGAATGTAATAACTTCTTCATTGAATTACTAGTGTGTAAGTTATGTGAGCTAGAAAATTGCTGTGGAACTAAATGTTCTGAAAACTCCCATAGTTCAATCTGTGTTCTCCGTGAAGCTTACCACGTTAAGTTCATTTATAAAACATTCTAGCAAAATAAATATCCTCAACATTTGACTGTAGTAAGTGTGTCAACATTTTCTATGACCTGATCTCCTGATATTATCGGCGTTCTCCCAAATGTTCGTCACCCTGATTAAACTCACGAATCACACTGAGCGATGACTAATATGAGTAGCAGGTTCACATACCATCACCCTGCGCTGCACTTGAAGACTTGACTGTAGGCTCAGAAATTGCAACTAAGACTGAGAGATCGGCCAAGTGTCGCCACCAGTTTTGTAAATGTGGGGGACTCCGCCTCCCGAGTGGTCCAACTGGAGGGGTGTGGCGTAGTGATATGACACCTTCGATTAATTTTTCAACTGCCCGTAGATTTAATGTTCAGTAACTGCATTCTAATGATTCCAAAATTTGGTGTGATTCACCTGTTGCACTCCACCATGAGAAATGATCGTTGATTTCTTTATAAATTGAAACGCGTCATAGGGCCTATTTACTATCGCACCATGGCACTCTCCCGCCATGAGACTCAGTGTCATGGATGTAACCATTCTTCCTCACAATGCTGATAACTTATTATTTACGGAATAATTAATCACATACATAAATAATCCTCCAAATATTATTTCCAGATTGTGACACGATATATTTCTACTTCTCTCGTCACCAAATCACGAAATACTGGATAAATATTCCCGCTGGAACAAGGCGGTTAAATTTTGGAATTTCTGATTGGCTAAGATTTTGCCGCGTGTCTTGGCTCGGGTGAAACCATTTTTCGTCAAGGGGTGACAGGTATTCCCTCTGTCGCTGTCACACAATTTGGGTGCGCCGCATTCCGTTGTCCCGTTTCCCGTGAGAAAACTTTGTAGAAAGTTTCGCACTTAGCGGCGTCATAAAATTATATTGGAGAAAGCTTTTAGCCAAACCTATTTCCGGTACGTGATTTTAAAGAATTTCTGGGGATATATTTCCATCCTGTGTGGTCGCTGTGTGGAACGTTGTGAAATTGCTGGCTCTTCCCTGCTATCTGCAGTATTCACATGTATGATTTTTAATAATTTAATTAACGCATCCCTCAGGCTAATCGCGTTATGGGTGCAATATATACATAACAAATTAACTACAATCAAGAAAGCGATAATCAATTACAACATAGCGAAATAAGATTACAGAATAGAATTAAACAATAATAATAGTTACATAATAGTAATAATAATACTATCACAGAAATAATAATAATAATAATAATACAAATAATAATAATAATAATAATAATAATACAGATATAATCTTGTAACAGGATTTGAACCGTTACAACACCAAGCAGAATAACTGAGTAAAGATCAGTGTTATTCTTAGAGAATTTGGTCTGTGGTAGGTTGATAATTCCTGTTAACAAAACATGGGATATCCCATTCTAAAAGTGGGTGGACAGACATGGGTTGAAGGGCAGCGTGAGTCATTGCAGGAACCTTCTGTCCGGAGTCGTAAATTTTGAGATTCATTAGAATGTTAATTCAGCTACTAGTTTGTAGTCGTGAGTTTTGATGCTATTTTCTACTAATATTAGCCCGTGAGTTTTGAGACTCGTGAGTTCTGAGATTTAACCGCACCCTGTAAGTAAAATCGATCGAAGGAAACATCCATCAGTTAATCCCCAAAACACAGGGAATTGAAAAAATGGAAGCAGAATTTCCTTCCCATCAACCCCCTCGAGCATTCTCTTTACCATCGTTAGTCAGGATGGGAAATCACAAAGATATGGTGGAGGGGAGAAGGATCATAGGACTTACCTACTAGTGTTTATTTTAGGCAGTACCCGGCGGGGGAGGGGTATATGATTTCCCTGTAAGTAAATTTCCCCCCTTTCCCTACTTCCCCTCAGAAAAATGTAAATTTTAAATCTATTTTGTTTGAACTATCTTGTTATAACAAGCATGATAACACTGAAAAGGTATTCCAACTGTCCCCAGGCTGATGACCTAGATGTTACGCTCTTTTAAACAAAAAAGCATCATCATCAACCGACTGTCCCTTTCTTAAGAAGGAGCGGTCGAGGTGCAGTTTTTCCTGATTTATTGCTTTATTAGTGGAATCTTCCTCTACCAGGGCTAAATTCTGACTGAACAAATTTGTCAGTGTGTACACTCCTTAAGAGAATATTGTCCTATTGGCTACCTATTGGAAACGCACCCTCTCCACGAAGTATAGGAGTGGTGTAAGGTCGAGCTACTTAGAGCGATGACAAAGGAGGAGGGCTTCAAGTAAGTTATATTTTTGCCCGGGTTTCGGATGAACTTGCCAGAGTGAAACATCAACAATGGGCTGTATGTGCAGAGTTACCACCGCTACCTTGCTTTATTGCTCAAGGTCTGGCAGTCATTATACAATGAATTTCTCTCATCGGTTGCCGCCAAGGGCGCCCAGATTATCTGCCTCCCAGTTTAATAGGTCACACCCCACTCCATGCCATAGCTACAAGGACAGCACGTCGTTCAGTTTATCCATGCATGACATGACATAACAATTAACATTTTAAAAAAATTAAGAATTAAGAAAATAAGCTTGTACCTTATGACAGATGTTGGTAATGTTCTCCTATATCCACACATTTCTGGCGTCGTCTTAAGAAAGTCCGATTCACACGAATAAGTTCGTCTTCCGTAATTGAGGTTATTTCTCTCCGGATTTGTTCTTTTAGTTCGTCCAACGGGTGAGGGTCTTTGCAGACACTTTATTTTTTAAGCTCCCCAAAATATAAAAGTCATAAACAGTTAAATCTGGGGATCGTGACGGCCGTAACTCTACACTAATAACACGGTCTTAAAATTTCTTCAGTTAAGTTTAATGTGTCATTAGCTGTATGCGCAGTGGCAGAGTCTTGCTGAAATTATCCATTTCGACAATCAGTGTCAGTCAAAAAATGGTTTGAGTATATTAACCGTGTATCTCTGTGTATTAATTGTGTCCTGAAAAAAGATAGGTCCTATAATTTCTTTATCCATTCACTGCGCACCATACTCCGATCCGTTCGTCATGTAGAGAAATTTCGTATATGCCGTGGGGTTTTTCTGTACTCCAATATCTGTTATTCTGAGTCGAAACATAGCCGTGTAAATAGAACAATGCTTCGTCAGTGGTCGCTATATTAGCAAAATGCTTACGCTCACTGAAAATAATCTGCTCTTTTATACAGCATGTAGTTTTGGAACTTGAGCCCTGGTGTATCTTCGCAATGCAGTCTTGAGAGAAGGAAGTAAGGTAAGGGTGTATTCTGCCCGAAGGCAGGTCCAAACCTCCGCAGAAGTGTGCCTGAGCCGGAGTTTACGTACGGTAGGGTGGCCAGTTCTTGGGAGAAGGACGGATGCATTAAAACGCACATCTGTGACCTTGAGAAGGGACAGGGAGGGAGGAATTATCAGCGACCGTCAACGGTGAGCATTTTGCATCATGCGCGACCAGTCACGTTGGCGTTAATTTCTGTGTGTGTTATAACTTCGCTATTGTTGTATGTTGTTTCATAGTTGAAATAGTTCTTTGCAACTTATTGTATTACTGTGTTGTATAATTAGTGCGTGACGATGGTTTTAAGTCGGACATTTTAGCTTGGCTTGATGAAATTCGTAGTGATCAACTCGAGGGCGAAAACAGTGATTCGGACTGTGAAAGTGAATACAGTGAACATAATACGGATACTGAACAGTCCGGGCCATAAGAACGTGCTGATGGAACCGTATCTGGAGAACAATCTGTAGCTGGCGAACAACATACTGTTTGTTGGAGGTAAATGAGAATTTCATGTTTAGTGACAATGTTTATAGGCTATAGGGAGAAATACGGTGACAAAGTGGGGCAGACACCCACCAAGAAGAAATCCACGCTCACGTACTTGTGCTGAAAATATAGTGACTCATCCTCCTTGTGTAAAGGGCATTGCGAAAGACGCACATAGTATTTTAGAAAGTTGAGAATTGTTTCTTTCAGATCCTGTTATAACTGTACCGGGAGGTACACCTCACCGCCGCGCATTCAAAATTAGCGCCTAAATGAACTCCTCTATCGAACTTAAGTGGAAACTACTACAACAGGAACGTAGAACTTTAATCAGAAGATGTCTCCACTGAAATATTAAGTAATTTTGTTGTTGTGCAGTTTCCTAAACTGACTGAATTTCTCCTTGTTTTGTTTTGATATACATCAAGAAGTTTGGACATTTTTCCACAGATGACACTACCAAAAAACTATGATCATGCAACCTGGTGCATTGTGTAAGAACTTAAAGAAGTTTTGTATTCCTAGGTATTCCATAACTGATCTATGTTCATTTATTTTTGGGTTGGCAACCCTCCTTTTTTTCTTTCCGCCAGTTTTTAATCTGGCCAACCAAAAATTTCTGTAATTAATTTTCAACCTATCATAGGCTTCTTGTTCGATTCTGAGTGTAACTTTGAGATTAACCAATTAAATTGAGAGGGTGTGGCTGGTTTAGTCTTGAATGATATCGAACTTTCTCTGAGGGTTTGTAAACTGCGGCTTTTCACGTTTCTTGGCCAACTGATTGTCGTTTATCTGAGTGTGTGTGTTTAAGCAGGAGGCAGGCGGCCTCTTCCGTCGGCAGCAGAACATGTATAAGGTAATGGCCACATAAATTACATCTTTCTTGTTGTAGCTACCTTCGCAGCTTAATCCGAGGGGAAAGGTCCGAATCTTTAGTTATGTAACCTACTTTTCTAAAATGTAACTTTCTTCCGGCTAATGTAAAAATTTCATAAAATCTTTAACTGTAAACTGGGGTTAGAGAGTGATGTACCCTCTCGAGCTCCCCTTCATCTTGGTTTGAGGTGACTACGTTTTGTAACTGATTTTCTTCCTTTCCGTTATGCACTAATTGAACCTTTATTCGTGTCACCTCAGTAGCTTGGGATTAGCCCCTGTATCTCTAGGCCAAGAGCCCCGTTAGGATTTTATTCTTCATTATCTAGGAGTGCAAGTGTACGCCTCCATTAATTTTGTGTTCGTGCCGTTTTTTAACCTGTTCTTTTTCGTAAATACCCTGTAGGTTGGGTACTAGATACCCCTGTATTAAACTTTGTTATTTGTAATTCTGGGAGTATAACTTTTGAGGTAATATTGCCTTGAGCGGGCTGTACGAAATGTAGAGCCTGTTTGCTCTTTTCAAAGTTTGTAATTGTGAAGGGTGCCTCCTGAAGGCTTGACATTTGTAATCGAGGGAGCAATTGCTCTTGAATTAGGGTATTTCTGCCCTTAACTAAAGGATTTCTTATTTTAATTGAAGTTCTGTAAACTGAATCCGGTATATCTGACATTGTAAAATAGGGGCTTGAAGCCCAAAATTGTTAACGTTCTGAATCTTCGATTTTCCTAGTCTTGTTTCAAGATTGATTTGTACATGATATATTGTCATGTTCACTCAGTGAAAAATATTGTTAAATTCGTTTTTGGAAAAGAAATATAACCTTTTAGAGTTTTAAACCAACTTTGATATTGTAGATAGACCCATTAACCCCGGCACCTTCTTTAACCTCTTTCTGCTCCACGGGTAATCCTGTAACAATAACCATTTGAGATTTATTACTATTTGTAATTTCATTTGTAATTTTTTGTTTTCTTTATAACCATTTGAGATGTATTCTTATGTTCATTTAATGTGTTAATACATTTACGCTTGAAATCGGTTGGTATTAATTATGTAAACACGTCATATCATACCGTGAGCCTTTTGCTCAAGGCGCGACCACTGGCGGGTTAAGCGTGGATCAAGTATTTCATCATGAACTACAAGAACGTACCCGCTTATCATAATCACGGGGATGCAGTTCGTGTACTATAGTTACCTTGTTTGGTTTCAATGTTAACATTTTCGTAGCCCACCGTGCTGAGCTCTTCGAAACCCCGGCTTCTTGTTCTAGTCGTCTTATAGGGATTTTGTAGGCGTATGTTTTAATCTTTCTGCGATTTCACTTACTTTTTCCTCATTAAGTTCACGTTTTTTAACATTTCTCTTCTTATCGAGTAAAGAACACGTTCCTCTCAATTTGTTTACGAGTTTCCGCACGGTCTCTCTATGTAGTGGGCGTATACCTAGAAATTGTGTTAGGAATCGCCTAACAATTTCCCTGAAAGGCTCTGTTTCCACATAATTATCGTACAAAAATACCCTTTCCTCTACCGTGTACACATGTGGAGGCATTATGAGAATTATACCCCGATGTAAAACTTAATAACTCGAAAACAGTCGGAGCGACAGATCAGCGCTTGATACACGTTCTAAGCACGGACCTGAACTGCGAAGTGCGAGCTTTCCCGTGCTGTCGCTGCGCTGTGTAACGGGAAGTGATGAATCAACGGGGGGCAGATAAGCTGGGCGCACCTGCCGGCCAACCGATGAGAGGAACTCACTGTATTCTACATTATGTGTATTATTGCTGATGATTTTATGAAAATAAGCGCAGTAAAAACATCAATTTCAGTAATACTGTATGTGAGTTCTACATTTTCCTCATTAATTTATAATGAAAAAATCGCCTCCGGGCAATTTTAGTGGGGAGGAACCTTTGAAATAAAATCATCGTTAGTCCTGATCTAACTATTCCGCTGTTTAGTTCTATTAGGTTCATTCATTTTGTGTGCACTGTGTGTTTATATTATGTTTCATATTATGGAAGTATCCATTGCCAGCCAAGGTATTCCCTCTGCTCACTGTGAAGGATACAGTATAACATTGAACAACTAAAGACGTTGGATCTGTGATTTGGCGCTGCTCAAAACAGCAATCAACACGTTGTCGAGGAATGCTTAAGACCAACGGTGGTGGAGTATTCATATTAAATGAGCATCTTTTTTTTTCACAAGTTGCTTTACGTCGCACCGACACAGATATCTCTTATGGCGACAATCTGATAGGAAAGTGCTATGAATGGGAGCAAACGGCCGCGGCCTTAATTAAGGTACAGCTACAGCATTCGCCTGGTGTGAAAGTGGGAAACCATGGGAAACCATCTTCAGGGCTATCGACAGTAGGGTTCGAATCCACCACCTCCCGGATGCAAGATCACAGCTGCGCGCCCCAAACCGCACGGCTAACTCGCTCGGTAAACGAGCATCAGTGTGGAGCTCCGGATGACGGTCACTTAGAAGTACAGAAAACTATAACCAGGGCGAAGAAGAGAGCAAGCGGGGAAGATAATTTCTAAAAATTTACGCTGAAGGGTTAGGTGACTTGCATACTAGAGGTTATGATTTCGTTACGGAAATGCCTGAACGGCTACTGTAGTAATAATGAGGAAAAATGACAAAGAAATCAAAAGGGAACGAGATCACCCCAGGAACTGTTTCTTCAAGCAGAAATTATTTCTTCTGATATACGATAACGTAAAAGTTCCCAGTTCTTTGAAATTAGGAAAAGACTGCGTAAATAACTGATAGGGAATCTGCCACCTGGGCGATAGTCCTAATTTCAGATCAATGACGATTGATTGATTGATTGATTGATTGATTGATTGGTTGATTGATTGATTGATTGATTGATTGATTGATTGATTGATTGATTGATTGATTGATTGATTGATTGATTTGAGGATATTATATTAGCGGAAAAGCAAGGAAGGAAAGATTTAAAGAGTAAAGACTTTTTATGGATAGAGCCTAGAGATGTAAAAAAAAAGGTATAATACTGTTGAATATTGATAAACATGTTGTTTTAAACCCTGTAAGAATGGTAGGAATGGTTCTTTTCATCCCGGTTATCACGCAACCTGCTATACCATACAGTAGCATGTGCTGTATAAGCATCAGGGGCTAGCATACTAGAATGTACGAATTAATGTAGAAACATCTAGAAACAAGGTCACAGGTCTATATAAAGCCAGACCGTGCCGACACGCCTCGAGGTCTTTCGTCGACATCGCTGTTATTGGGCATCTCCAATCAACGCAAATCCTTCTATTTTTGCTCGGCCGGGTGGCTCTTCACCTTTAATTGCAGCTCCCGCCGATCCCAAAAAAGCACATAGGCTGACTCACACGGGCAGTTGGCCTCTCCATCTACGATCTTTTCCTTCCTCCCGCAATGATCACCACCACTACCACCCTCACAACAACCACAACCTCGAGTCGCATCCATCTTTCTGCTCCTCTCACCACGACTACGTCTTCTCATCCGTCTCCTATCATGTCCTCCTTTCTACTTCTGTCTCCAGACCGCCCCCTCATCTGCCACGTCAGCCACTTCAAGACGCACCAGCCACACCACCAGTTCAGATCGCCGACGCACGATTACCATCGCCACCAGCGCCACCTCAGTCTTCTCCAGAAATGTATAGCTGCTTCATCCGAGGTGTCGACCCTTCCATCTCTGTCTCAACCATACTACGAGAACTTCACACTGCACGCATTCCGGCACACAGAGCTTTTCGAATCAGGAATCCCACTGGCCCTACATTCTGGTCCGGCTACAACTACCTGCGGAAGCAGACGTCCGCCATCTTCTTCTCAACGGAGTCTGCATCTTCAGCCATCGCCATAAAGTTGAAACTTACCACTCCCCTCCTAGACCCACACAACGTCGCACCCGGCCAGCCCCTTCTCCACAATCTGGATATTCTGTTCGCCCACCTCCTCTCTTCATTTGTTCCTTCATCCCACTGCAATTGCAAGCTGTCCTTCTCAGACTTTTCACCACTTCGCTAAACCAGATCGCCGCCACACTCCTCTCCAGTCAACTACATCCTGGCACTCATGTATAACCCCACTCATTTTCTACGCATCCTGTCTCACAACTCCCCTATTCCTCACATCGTAGCTCCATTACCCTTCTTACTCATCTACCAAACCGCCTATTCTCTTCACTTCTCCCGGCCCGATAGAGAGCGTAACCCTCTAGGGGGCCCGGCCAGCCCTTCGGGCGGGAATGAAAACTTCTCAAGAAGAAGAAGAAGAAGAAGAAGAAGAAGAAGAAGAAGAAGAAGAAGAAGAAGAAGAAGAAGAAGAAGACACGCCTCAGTTTACATTACGCTGAGGCTGAACTATCTCACGCAATCAAACCGAATAGTTTAATTGGTGTAATGCGTCCTCGATCAAAGGTGTGGAATCTATTCAATTTAAGGTAAGTTGATGGTAAGACAGAGGCAACATGTCAATATTGTAAAACTAAATATCATAACGCCTTGGCGTCACGATTAAAAGATCACCTAATAAGATGTGATATTTGCCATCGGTCTCTTAAACGGGTAGCTTCGGATGATGCATCGCAAGTAAAAAGGAAAAAAATGAAATATGCCAGACAATAATGGGCTTCAGAATATTGAAGTATCAAGGACAGCGTCTTCATCTACACTATCATCCATGCCTTCTGTTTCTTCTCTCAGTGAAAAACTTACGACAAATTCACCACAACCCTCTTCATCCGGGCATAAGTATACCCATCAAGCAACTGATAGTGAGATTGACGAAGCTGCTGCTAGGGCTTTATATCCTTCAGCTGCTCCTCTATCTATGCTCAATTCGAAATATTGGTGGAACACATTTCAGAAAATACGGCCTGGCTATGAGCCTCCTAGTCGCCACCTGCTTAGCACATCTTTGCTGTCTGCCGAATATTATCATTTGAAGACATTTGTCACAAATTGGATTGTTCAAGTGCTCTTGCATTGATTTCTACTAGTACTAAACGTTTTCATTCCTCCCCTGAAGGGGGAGGCGGGTCTCTTAGACGGTTACGCCGTCCCTCAGGCCGGGAGATTTGTTACGGTGAAGGAGATGTGCGGAGAAGGTGGGGGTAGGGTGGGCGGCCGTGGCCTACACTACGAACTGTCCCGGCATTCGCCTTAGTGCAGGAGAATGGAAAACCACGGAAAACCATTCTCAGGACAGCCGACGGGTGGGGCCAGGCGAAAAGTCCAGCACTGTGCGCCAGGCCCGTCTCCCGAATGCAGAGGTGTAGAGCCACGGTATAGCCGTGGCCAACTTTCCTCTGCTCGGTTGGCCGGTCAGAGTACAGAGCTGTTGGACCACGGACAAGCCGTGGTCTCTTAAGGGACGAAACCCAAGGGCCGAAACCCACTCTGCATCCACCGACCCATTGATTTACTTACTTACTCTAATGTTTTCATTCCCCTCCCTGAAGAGGAGGGGCGCGCCACCCTGAAGGTAACGCCTTCACTCTGGCCAGGAGTCTCGGCAGGTTGGAGGAGGAGTATGGGGAGGAGTGTAATTTGATGTATGGAATTAGGAGTTGTTTGCGGATAGTATTGAATTATCGGGGATGTGTGCAAGGATTAAATATTCAGAGGAGAGTGCAAGGGTGGACGGGGAAAATGTGAAGTGCAAAAATGGGAAAGATGACAGTTAGAAGAGAGGTCTTGGGTGGAGATGCAAGGTGAGGAGATGGAGGGTGGCTGTGATATTTGAAAGGGAAGTGATAAGAAAACGCAGAAGGTCGAATATCGGAAGGGGTGGGGGAATGAAACGAGGTTGAGGAGGGGGTTAACAAACTTGGGGAAAAGGTGGAACAGGAGGAGTGGCTGGCCGGCGGCGACGATGTGAAGTAGCTGAAGGGAAGCGAACAGGTTGGGGTGGAGAACGGGAGGGCTCCACTTTGTAGCGGTGGCCGTTGATGCGAGCGCCGGTACGGATGAGATGTTGAACGTCTTCGACACTGGGAAGCTGGAGCCGCACCATATAAGTAGGGCCGTTGGTGTTGTGGATGCGGATCGCGCGTCGGGCGGGAACGCCGTCCACGTGGAGTTGCTGGAGGACCGCCCGTTCGGATATGTCAGGTGGAATCCCGCGTAGGACACAACTAAACGTGGCGTGGAAGGATGGCGGTTGCTGCTGTGGCGATGGTGGTGGGGCTTCGGCTGCTGCGGAGGTGTCTTGTAGAGGCGACGATAACGGAGCTGCGGTGGTCGAAGTCAACGGGGTGGAAGAGTGTGGCGGGGTTGTGGTAGTCGTGAGTAGTGGGAGGGATGAGGACATTACTGGTGAAGGGTGACAAGTTGTGACAATGGTAATGGGAAGTTGAGAACTGGTATATGCGGTCGTCATAGAGGTCATGGGAGTAGGGGTTGTTGAGAAGAAGGATGATGGTTGCTGAGGCAATGTCCGGGGTAGAGACGCGTTGAAGACTGGAACAATAGATGGATCAGCAGAGAGGTGGTCTTGGATGGACCACGGAGTTGGCACCACTGCGTAGGTCTTATGGCGAATGGTCGCTCCGGAGGCGAAGAGGCGTTGCAGGGCGTCCTCTCCCGGGAGATGTACCAATTCCCGCGATGTTGGAGTGGAAGTTAGGTCATCCATCAATCGGTGGGCATTATATGCTGGGACACCGGCTGTACGAAGATCATGGTATATGGCATCTTCAGAGATGGTTGGATCTACTCCGGGGATTAGGCAGTAAGACATGGTGGGTGAGGAAGGCCGACTGCCAACGAGGCGTCAGCCTACAGTACAGTATATGCTATTTGAGGTCGGCTGGGTAGCAATTAAAGTTGAGGGCCACCCGGCCGAGCAAAATTCTTGGAGGTGCTGTGGCGAAGCTAAGAAATATGTGTTAGCGAAGTTCCCCTTGCACCAGGCGAGAAGCGTTGTGATGCCATTGGTTTCAGATGGATGGACTGATGTATCAGTGAATGATGTCGTGAACTTTATGGTGATAACACCTCAGCCAATATTCTATAAAAGTATGAGACCTGATGAGGAAGGGGAAACTGAACAGTAGGCTATATTGCTTCTAAATTAATTGAAGTTATTAGCGAAGTAGGTGCGGAGAGGTTCGTAGAGTAGCACGATGTGCGAAATATGCGTGCTGCGTGGAGACTAGTAGACGAGTAATATACAGATATAATCTGCATAGGTTGTGCAGCACATATACAACGTAAAATGGCATAATGTCACTGAAAATGCTGCGAAAGTGCTTCCATCTAGCGAAGAAAATAGTAAAATTCTTTAAGGATCGCCATGCCCCCATGCTTGGATAACCAAGAGGAAAGAGGAAATACTAAAGCTTCCATCGCTAATCCATTGGGCAGGTACTGTGATTTGTTTGGACAGTTTTCTTAAGAATAAAGAGGCTATGTTAGAAACTACTGTATGGCCAACTGTGCAGCGCGATAGAACACTGGCTTCTGTATTAGCAGATGAAACATGGCAGCAATGTAATGAGGCATGGCGTCACTTGCGACCAATGTCAGAAGCCTTACGCAATTACAGTAGAGATAATACGCGACACTGAGCGAGATATCGAGGGACAGCTACTGGAGCTCACTCTAGCGGATAGACCTGAACAGTACTGATTCTCTCATAAGAGCACGTGTATTTTTGTGTGAAGTTTTTGGTGTTATTTATGCGTTTTCAGTGAGTTGACATAAATAAATAGTAGCGTGTGTCATTCCTTGATATCTCCTCTCAACATGAGGGGAAAGGTATGTGCTGTGTTTGGCTGCAGCAATTACGAAGTAGAGAAAAACGCGCGGTCGTTCTTCAGGTTCCCTCGTGACAAGAACATGTAAGTAATATTGTGTTTGCATATATATTCTTCCAGTGACAGAGATTTTTATAGTACTTCATAATCTTCTGACCTGCTCGATCCATATTTTAACTGGCATAAAATGTAAGACGCATATTTTATTCTATAGTGCAGCAGTTAACCATCAATACCGAGGTGTTGGTGTAGGTGTGATCTGTGGGTTTTGAAATGTCACAGAAGCGATTTGGATAAGGTGTACATGAAAGAAGGGACGTTACGCTTATATAAGAATTATAAGATCTGTTCAGATCATTTCCAGACCAGCGACTTTAGAAATCCTCGAGAATACAGCCAAGGGTATGTTACATTTTTGCTCTAATTGTACGTAAATATTCCTTAAAGCATCACTATCGACAACATTTTCATACTTTTCTTTCTTTATCCCTCTTCTCAGATTAAAGCCGGGATTTTATAGATTATCTTTCTGTTAGTAGGCTTCATGTTAGGAGGAAAATTGTCCAGCTATTAAATGTTAATTCGCCGGGCTGAGTGGCTCAGACGGTTAAGGCGCTGGCCTTCTGACCCCAACTTGGCAGGTTCGATCCTGGCTCAGTCCGGTGGTATTTGAAGGTGCTCAAATACGTCAGCCTCGTGTCGGTAGATTTATTGGCACGGGAAAGAACTCCTGCGGGACTAAATTCCGGCACGTCGGCGTCTCCGAAAACCGTAAAAGAGTAGTTAGTGGGACGTAAAACAGAAAACATTATTATTATGATGATTATTATTATTATTAATATTATTAAATGTTAATTCATTGCATCATATGTGTAAGGAATATCTTTCTGTTAGTAGGCTTCATGTTAAGAGGAAAATTGTCCAGCTATTAAATGTTAATTCATTGCACCATATGTGTAAGGAAATTGCCGATATTTTTATTGACAAGTGTCTTGATGTGATGATACAATGTTTCTAAATGAGAAAAAAGACAAATCCAACCGTAAGAGTTCAGGCAGGAATGCTAAAGCTAAATAAGTAATGCATAAATGAAAGATCAAGCCATTTCACACCAGTCCATTTCACTTCTTGTTTATGTGTCTAATTTCAGTCTTTGAATAATAACCTTTTAAATACTTCTTCATTCATTTTTCCAGAATTGCTTTAGCAACTTCGAAGTTAATATCTCAATAACACTTTCTTTCTAGACGTAATTTATTTATCAATTTCCGTATATACATTTCCATTGATATTTGAATTTAGCGCGATTTGTTCAGGTCAAGTCACTAGGAGCGCCACCGTCGAATTGTCTCCCATTTTAGCAAGGCGAAATCCGTAAGTGTCGCGTATTATCTTTACTGTATTTGCCTTACGCAAGGTTGAAGCCGATAATGCTGTACTTTCGGATGTTCATGAATGTTTTGTGACAGTATTTCTAGGGATGTAGACGCTGTAATATACTTTCTCCAGTAGACATATCTTCCATTACACATGCTATGAACCTGAGGCACAAGTTTGCAGCGTCAAATATGTTGGATCCTCGTTTTAAGAGGGGAACTTTCAGCCAGGCGATGGAAACACAGGCTCTAGACTTCATGGCAACAATGAATAAAGTTTTGGGATATGAGAGTTGCGTTATTGTAGGAAATTTGGCCTCATATCGGGCCGCCGAAGGCTTTCTCCAATAGAATGCTTTATGGACTGCAGCAAAACATGTATCTCCTTCTGTATGGTGGAAAGGCTGATGTACTAAACCAACCCTATGTTCACTTGCTTCTAGAATTTTGAATGAACCATCATCCTCAGCAGCAATTGAGCGTAATTGGTCAGCTCACGGACGAAATCACACTCCACTACGAAACAGACTGTCTCCTGGTACAACTGAACAACTGGTTTATATACAGTGGAACCTCAGGTACATGGGTGGGACACAGGTCATCGAAACATTCCAGTCATCGTGTGAAGGCGAATGTGACTAATGTTATGATTAGAGACTACCAGACATTATTTTTGGTTGTTCCGGATTTTCATTGGTAATTTCTTTGTTTTTGTGCTTTTACAATAAAAATTACTTCTTTATAATTTGCTATCATGTACAGCGGCCTATATGAGGTAAACGTTTGACAATGTTGTTTTATAATGATATTTCTGTTCCTAATATTTTATGTACCGGGCGAGTTGGCCGTGCGCGTAGAGGCGCGCGGCTGTGAGCTTGCATCCAGGAGATAGTAGGTTCGAATCCCACTATCGGCAGCCCTGAAAATGGTTTTCCGTGGTTTTCCATTTTCACACCAGGAAAATGCTGGGGCTGTACCTTAATTAAGGCCACAGCCGCTTCCTTCCAACTCTTAGGCCTTTCCTATCCCATCGTCGCCATAAGACCTATCTGTGTCGGTGCGACGTAAAGCCCCTAGCAAAAAAAATATTATGTATGGTTTACACACAAGTCGCCTATGCTGTGCTGAACGGGTGCCTTGCGGAGGGAAGGGAAGAATGGAAGGAATAGACAAGGAAGACGGAAGGAAGTGGCCGTGACCTTCAGTTGCCTGGAGTAGAAATGAGGAAACCACGGAAAACCACTTCGAGGATGGCTGAGGTGGGAATCAAGCCCCTCTACACTATTGACCTCCCGAGGCTGAGTGAACCCCGTTTCAGCCCTCGTACCACGTTTCAAATTTCGTGGCAGAGCCCGGAATCGAACCCGGGCCTCCGGGGGTGGCAGCTAATCGCACTAACCAGTACACCACAATACGATGGCTTGAACCGCGTCCACTCAGCCTGGGGAAGTCAACTGAGTAGAGGTGGGTTCGATTCCCTGTTCAGCATAGCAGGAGAGGCCGCCGCCTGGGCGAGGTACTGGTCATCCTTCCCAGTTGTATCCCCCAACCCAGAGTCTGAAGCTCCAGGACACTGCCCTTGAGGCGGTAGAGGTGGGATCCCTCGCTGAGTCCGAGGGAAAAACCAACCCTGGAGGGTAAACAGATAAATAATAATAATAAGAAATTAAACGAAAGACTAGAAAAAAGTTCTAAAGTTCGAGAGAATAGCAATATTGCTTGAAAAACATCTCCTATATATAAAAACCTGAATGATTAAAAGAAATATAAACGGAATTTAAAATATAAATGTAAATAATGTTTCAATAATGTAAATACCGAGCTCGATAGCTGCAGTCGCTTAAGTGCGGCCAGTATCCAGTAATCGGGAGATAGTGGGTTCGAACCCCACTGTCGGCAACCCTGAAGATGGTTTTCCATGTTTTCCCATTTTCACACCAGGCAAATGCTGGGGCTATACCTAAATTAAGGCCACGGCCGATTCCTTCCCACGCCTAGCCCTTTCCTGTCCCATCGTAGCCGTAAGACCTATCTGTGTCGGTGCGACGTAAAGCAAATAGGGAAAAAAGTAAATAAAAGTACAGTATTGGTATATAATGTAAATAATAGCTTTTAAGAATGACAGAGCTAATTCTAGTCTCGAAAATTATTTTAGAGCCCGGATGTTTAGGTCGTAAGGGTACGACCACACTGTACGAAATAAACAACCTGAAACTGCCTCAGGCAAAATGTTTCGGCTGTTTCAAACAACTCTGAGCACACACTGCAGCAATCTCAGGCAGTCGTCGAGATATCGTCTGGAGAATAGGATGGAGATGAAAGCATACCAGTGATGTGGCAGTAGTTGCTTTTAAATTAAAAACCACCACGAAAATTCATCCTTTAATAATTAAAAGAACTAAAAGTAATAGGCTAGTGTCCTTGATAAATGAACTATGAAGATAATTTCTTAATTACACGAGATAACCCCTGCAACTTTCGACCTTTTCTTAAGTTTGATTGGGAACGAGATTACAAAACATGACACAGTTTTTCGGGAAAGCTTAGCCCCAGAGGAAAAAACTACTTGTGACACTGAGGTGAGCGAATCCAAATAATAGAGCATGTAGTGGGGTAAGTACGTTTGGTTTATTACTTTTAATATGGGTACGTCATGTTAGGCAAGAGCAGTGTCATTTGACAAATTTCGGAAGGGTGTATCAGAAGCAGGAGTGACGGGATGAGAAGGGGAAGGGTCTGATAGTGGTAGATTCGATGATAGCTCATGCTCCTCCAGATAGCGGTTCAGAAGTGTCATCACATCTATTTTAAATCACGACTTTCTTCCATCAGATAATTTATCTACATCCTTTTTTTAAAACAAGAGTTGGATTTTCTGTTGTCCCGATGATGCCAGCTTTTTGTTGTTTTGTGGCTTTACGTCGCACCGACACAGATAGGTCTTGTGGTGACGAAGGGATAGGAAAGGCCTAGTAGTGGGAAGGAATCGGCCGTGGTCTTAATTGAGGTATAGCCGCAGCATTTGCCTGGTGTGAAAATGGGAAACCACAGTGGGGTTCGAACCCACTATCTCCCGGATGCAAGCTCACAGCTGCGCGCTCCTAACCGCACGGCCAATCGCGCGGTAAGTTCTAAATCACCGAGTGACATAGTCAGTGTCAACAGCAATGATAAGATACTGTAGTGCTAATGGGCAATTTCAACGCAAGAGTTGGTCGTAAAAGTGAAGGATATCAGAACGTGATAGATAAATGAGAGGAAGATATGGAAGCCAATACGAATGGGAAACGTTAACTGGACTTCTGTGCTAGTATGGGATTAGCAATTACAGTTAGGAATACATTCTTCAGGCATAAGGGTATTAACCGCTACACATGGGAGGGTATTCCGGGGATTTCTCGATGATACAGACCACTATCTATTCTGTAGTGAGCTAAGTATCTCTAGGCCTAGAATAGAAAAAATGAAATATGTCTGCGTCCGCCTCGGTGTAGTGGTTAGCGTGATTAGTTAACACCCCCGGAGGACCGGGTTCGATTCCCGGCTCTGCCCCGAAGTTTGAAAAGTATTACGAGGGCTGAAACGGGGTCCACTCAGCCTCGGGACGTCAAGTGAGTAGAGGGGTGTTCGATTATCACCTCAGCCATCCTCGACGTGGTTTTCCGTGGTGTCCCACTTCGCCTCCAGGCAAATGCCGGGATGGTACCCAACTTAAGGCCTCGTCCGCTTCATTCCCTCTTCCTTGTCTATCCGCTCCGATCGTGCCATCCCCCCACACACGCGGCCCCTGTTCAGCATGGCAGATGAGGCCACCTTGTTGAGGTACAGACCCTCCTCCCCAGTTGTATCCCCGACGCAAAGTCTCAACGCTCGAAGACACTGCTCTTGAGGCGGTAGAGATGGGATCCCTCGCTGAGTCCGAGGGAAAAGCCAAACCTGGAGGCTTGTAGGCCTACATCGCAACGATACAGACAAGTCTTATGGCGACGATGGGATAGGAAAGGCCTAGGAGAGGGAGGGTAGCGGCCGTGGCCTTAGTTAAGATACAGCCCTAGCATTTACCTGATGTGAAAATGGGAAACCACGGAAAACCATCTTCAGGGTTCCCGACAGTTGGGTTCGAACCCACTATCTCCCGGATGCAAGCTCACAGTTGCGCGTCCCTAACCGCAAGCAGTTTAATTTAGAGGTTCCGGAACTATGTCTTTGTTAGCTTTACAAGGTTTCATTCCATTACTGAAGAATCATTGCTACGTGTTTATAACTCTTAAGTTATAGTTTAAAGACATTATGAGAATAATGTAATCAACAAAATTATTGTAAACCAAAATTATAATTTCATTAGTTTCGTTATGCTTTCTTCACTGTGACAACATTCAAATGAGGGAAGTTTTGTAAATACAAAAATAAAAATAGTTAAAATGTGTCCGCCTCCGTAGCGTAATGGTTAGTGTTATAAGTTGCCGTCCTCGGGGTCCCGGGTGCGATTCCAGGTACTGCCGGAAATTTAAGAGTGGCAGGAGGACTGGTACGTGTTTGGTATGCTACATGCAGCTCACCCCCAATGGGGGTGTACCTGAAAAGAGCTGCACCACCTCGGGATGAGGACACAGTTTACATTTAAAAATAAATCCAATTATTGTACTTACATTATCAGCAGCGTAGAGATTTCAAGACAGTATGTGGAATGTTCATCTCTTCCATTTACATACCGCCTGAGGAATCTTCGTCTGAAGAGTCATCGAGGTGGACGATAATGGGTTCGATGCCGTCCTGGATATTATCAATCTTCCACATATCTTCAATTTTCTTAACGTGATTCACAGAATTCCTCCAGTTATCAGGTGTGACACACGCTAAACCTTCACCAATTAACCTTTGCATTTCTTTCACTTTGACGTCAGTATTATGTACGCTCATATAATGTTTCGCCTGAGTCCACACGAGTTCAAAGGGATTCATTCTCACTAAAAAATAAAAGAAATAGCGTATGGCTTTTAGTGCCGGGAGTGTCCGAAGACAAGTTCGGCTCGCCAGATGCAGGTATTTTGATTTGACGCTCATAGGCGACCTGTGCGTCGTGATGAGGATAAATGATGATGAAGACATCACATACACCCAGCCCCCGTGCCAACGAAATTAACACGAGAATCGAACACGGGACCCCTGTGACCAATGGCCAGCATGGTAACTATTTAACCATGGAGCCGGAAAATTCTCAGTGGTAGGGGTCCGTCGAAATACTGTATCCTCTTTCTAAAGCAAAGTCATCTATCTTGTACGTATCGTATATTCCCTTTTCCAAATCAATAATGACCATTCTTGTTTCTGTTGCTGCTTCATGGTACGGACTTGAGACATCGTGGCAAAGAGTTCCATGTACCTAATGTAATTATGAAGCATGTCTGATAAACTCATGTTATTGTGACGTTTGTACTGGCGTTCTCTTATTTATTTATTTATTTATTTATTTATTTATTTATTTATTTATTTATTTATTTATTTATTTATTTATTTATTTTCATTGGTTTTACGTCGCAGCGACTGAGCGAGATCTTATGGCGACGATGGAACAGGACAGGCCGAGAGTTGGGAAGGAAACGACCGTGGTTTAAATTAAGGGACAGCCTGGTTGAAAAGTGGGAAACCACGGAAAACCATTTCAGGGCTGCTGACAGTGGGGTTCGAACTAGGGTTGCCAGGTGTCCTGTATTATACGGGATTTCCCGTATTTTGAATGTGTGATAGTACATATATCACACCCCCGAATTATATGTAGAAGGTAGAGATATTATTGTCGGTATTCGATTTATTATTATTATTATTATTATCGGTATTTCATTTGTATGTTTTGTCATTTATATTTATTAGCTGGAAGATATCCACATATGTAGGTATGAGTAATTTGTTTTGCATGAGTGGGAAAACATTGCTGTAATAACTCTGGTAATTTGAATGAGTCATATGGCTACCCCAGTGTCTGTTGTGATGTACTTGTGTCAGGAAATTCCATTACTCATGTATATATCCCAGCCTGATGAGATAAGCTTGTTGTTGTACCAGGGAAGTTTGGTGATTCATGTAAAACTCCCGAGAGTTTGTTATTGTCTTGGGAGGAAGAAGTAGTTCAGGGCTTGGTCTTGACTAGAGATCACTCATGATTGGCGGGCAAGCACCAATCCAGACGTATCATCTGACAGGAGGGGGATGTTGATGTCTATAAAGGTTGATGATACGGCGGCAACCAGGACATTAGAAGAGATTGTAAGGAACAGTGTAAGGGTGATTGTAGAGGTGATGGTAAAGGAACGAGAAGGAAGATAACTACAACTACAACTACAACTGACGCACTGTACGGGAAGGAAGTGGTGCTGATACACGGTACTGGAGTGACACGGCTGCAATGGACTGGACTTCAAACGTTCGTGGAGCGTAGTCTTGTTATGTTTGTGGAAAGTGGCTGATTGTGGAGAGTGCTTGCGCATTAAGTATTGTAGCACTTGTGGCGGCCTAGCATGATATGTTGGTGAAAGCTATCTCAGACTTTCCATAAATTTATATGTTGAGGATCAACAGACGTATGTATATATCTTTACAACAAGTGTTAAAATATGTGAACACAGTAGTACAAGGTACAGTATCTGTGTGATGTGATAACTGCCGATTATGAGAATCGGTAAGTCGAATTGATATAGAGACAGTGAAGGGTATTTATCTTCATACATGTACATTGTTCATCGGACTATTTACAAATGGTAACTTAGTTCTCGCTTTCGTTTTCCCACTGTTTTCATTATTATTATTGTTGTTGTTGTAAATATGGAGTCTTCCAGCAATATTTAATGTGTGTATTATATTTATAATGTTGTATGTTGATGAGGTGCTCATGCACGGAATTTGTTAAGAATATAGGTAGCTATTTTAGAATCAGTGTTATTGATGAACCTAGGTGCAGTTCCTACCTAATTAGTCGTTTTCAGGAGGTTAGGTAAGGCCTGCAGCAGATATACCAGTACGCAGCATTATGTACACGCCCTGGGATATACAGTTTATCATGCTCTTATCTAAATTCGAGGGATCCATTCTGGTGAACTCTGGCGCCCATACTACGGACATTTCGGATAATTATGCTTATTAATTTTATTAAGTTTTTGAGTAATTTTATTTATATATATTTATTTATTATTATTATCATCAAAAAGTTACAAATGACTGAAGTACTGTCCCGTTTTAACAGCATACGGGACGCCATTTTTTCCCCATATTTAAACCTTTCACTTCTGCCATGGTTAAAATTATCTATTTACAGTAGCACTTGCCGATCCTCCATTTCAGTACATTATTCTTCATCTAGCGATTTTGCACTGTAATCGAAACATGTAGTTGGCGAGCGAACCATTGCGTCGGCGCCGAACCCAAGCGTGGGACTCGCGTGAGCACGACACAGAGACGTCTGGTTTAGGTCAACGCAACAATTAACGAAACCCTGTATTCTTTCATTTTCAAATTCTTTTATCAGAAATGGTTAAAGCTGACAGCTTGTGTTGTGCTGTGGTGGGGTGAGAGTAAGAGATTTCATACTAGTGTTGTCATAACGTGCGACTGGGTCGTAACTTTTGCGCCTCCAGGGCCCGCAATGCAGGTGGGCCTGGGCCTTCAAAGGGCCCCGCAGACTCCCCGCAAGAACATCAAAATAATAAATATATCTAGCCTAATGTTATTCTGCGCGGAAATGGACAGAAGACCAGATCACGACGAAATAGTTTGTTTTTACAATTTCTACGAAGAGGAATTGCTATTCGGTTGTATCTAGCAGTAGTTATCGCAACTGTGTTGAATGTAACACAGCACAGCTGTAAACAACGCTTGCCCTTGTCGTCTCGCAATATTGGGACAAAAGACCTGCACCAAATTATTAAAAAATAATTACAGCAATGAAAATTGATACCTAAATATCATATTTTAATTACAAAATAATACTTTCATGATGTGTAGTGTACCTCAGGTCGTATTATGCACAAAATGTGCTTATCATTTAACGTTTTTTACACGTTTATTCGACAACAATGTATGGCCGACTCATTGGCTGAATGGTCAGCGTTGAGGCCTTCGGTTCAGAGGGTGCCGGGTTCGATTCTCGGTCGGGTCGGGGATTTTAATCGCGTGTGCTTAATTCTTCTGGCCCGGGGACTGGGTGTTTGTGTTTGTCCCAACACTTTCCTATTCATATTCAGACAACACAGTACACTACCAACCACCACAAAAACACGAAATAGTAATTACATCCCTCCATATAGGGTTGGCGTCCGGAAGGGCACCCTGCCGTAAAACAGAGCCAAATCCACATGCGTGACACAGTTCGCACCCGCGACCCCACAGATATGGGAAAAGCGGCGGAAGAAGAAGATTCCTAGTTCAGGAAATTCTTTCATAAACCTAGACCCAAATTCATTCCAATTGCATATATTTATGCAGACAGTAAAACATGTTAATTTGACCCCACAGACTATAATTCAAAGTCTGGAAGCGATATATCCCGTTTCTAACTCTGGAGCACTGCCTCTCTGTATTGTGACTTGAGTGCTGGCACCTAGTCTCAACAGATCCATGTATATTTTATACGCTTGCTTTCTCATTCACTGGCCGTAGTTCACTAAATAAAATTCCATTAATATAAATGTTAACACTAAACCCACCAAGAAGTAATCAACATTTGAAACATTTTTTTAATACCCTAATGCACGTAGACGTAATTTTATAGGAATGTGTGTGCACGTAGTTGTGTAACACGAACACTGGCGCCAAGTCTGACAAACCCAAACAGCTATTATTTCCGATTCCGTAACTGATCACGCAACCCGAGAGTGCGAAGTGTAACTACATAAGGGGAGAGGAAGGTACGCAGAGAAACATGTTTGCAACCCCCATCATTCGCCCACCAAGTATACAAACATGTGGCATGGGTCTGAGAGACTAAGCGCAATGCTGCAGGGCTAAGAACTGTTATAAATTTGTTATCTGCAGAATAAGCAATACTTCAGAAAATTCGGTAGACTACAGGGACTGCCGAAATCATTGCTCGAAAGGAACGGCACAGAACAAACAAACAATGCTGAGGGAGGTCCCAAGGAGCTAGTGATGGTATATTCAATTCATTTTACTGAACCAGTTCATTTCCTTACGTTCACGTTACTGAATTGATACAGTAATCCGATACACGGCACATTGATATGTATACAGTGTTTAAATTTAACTGTGCATTAAAGAAATTATCAAAGTGTGGAAGTGAGTAAACGTAATTGAATTACCTGTAACGATTTCATTTTCAGTCATTTTTACACGTAATCGTTACTTTTCACAAAATGTAATTTTTACGCGTAATTGTTATTTTCACAACATGTAATTTTTATACGTAATCGTTACTTTTCACAAAATGTAATTTTTACTCGTAATTGTTATTTTCACAAAATGTAATTTTTACACGTAATCGTTACTTTCCACAAAGTGTAATTTTTACTAGTAATCGTTACTTTTCACAAAATGTAATTTTTACTCGTAATCGTTACTTTCCACAAAATGTAATTTTTACACGTAATCGTTACTTTTCACAAAATGTAATTTTTACTAGTAATTGTTATTTTCACAGAATGTAATTTTTACACGTAATCGTTACTTTCCACAAAATGTAATTTTTACTCGTAATTGTTATTTTCACAAAATGTAATTTTTACACGTAATCGTTATCTTTTACAAAATGTAATTTTGACACGTAATCGTTGTACAAAATGCAATTTTTACTCGTAATCGTTACTTTTCACAAAATGTAATTTTTACACGTAATCGTTACTTTCCACAAAATGTAATTTTTACTCGTAATTGTTATTTTCACAAAATGTAATTTCACACGTAATCGTTACTTTCCACAATACGTAATTTTTACACGTAATCGTTACTTTTCACAAAATGTAATTTTTACTCTAATCGTTACTTTCCACAAAATGTGATTTTTACTCGTAATCGTTACTTTCCACAAAATGTAATTTTTACTCGTAATCGTTACTTTCCACAAAATGTAATTTTTACACGTAATCGTTACTTTCCACAAAATGTAATTTTTACTCGTAATCGTTACTTTTTACAAAATGTAATTTTTACTCGTAATCGTTACTTTCCACAAAATGTAATTTTTACTCGTAATCGTTACTTTTTACAAAATGTAATTTTTACTAGTAATCGTTACTTTTCACAAAATGTAATTTTTACTCGTAATTGTTATTTTCACAAAATGTAATTTTTACACGTAATAGTTGCTTTTCACAAAATGTAATTTTTACTCGTAATTGTTATTTTCACAAAATGTAATTTTTACACGTAATCGTTACCTTTTACAAAATGTAATTTTGACACGTAATCGTTACTTTTTACAAAATGTAATTTTTACTAGTAATCGTTACTTTCCACAAAATGTAATTTTTACACGTAATCGTTACTTTCCACAAAATGTAATTTTTACTCGTAATTGTTATTTTCACAAAATGTAATTTTACACGTAATCGTTACTTTCCACAAAATGTAATTTTTACACGTAATCGTTACTTTCCACAAAATGTAATTTTTACTCGTAATCGTTACTTTTTACAAAATGTAATTTTTACTAGTAATCGTTACTTTTCACAAAATGTAATTTTTACTCGTAATTGTTATTTTCACAAAATGTAATTTTTACACGTAATAGTTGGTTTTCACAAAATGTAATTTTTACTCGTAATTGTTATTTTCACAAAATGTAATTTTTACACGTAATCGTTACCTTTTACAAAATGCAATTTTTACTCGTAATCGTTACTTTTCACAAAATGTAATTTTTACACGTAATCGTTACTTTCCACAAAATGTAATTTTTACTCGTAATTGTTATTTTCACAAAATGTAATTTCACACGTAATCGTTACTTTCCACAATACGTAATTTTTACACGTAATCGTTACTTTTCACAAAATGTAATTTTTACTCTAATCGTTACTTTCCACAAAATGTGATTTTTACTCGTAATCGTTACTTTCCACAAAATGTAATTTTTACTCGTAATCGTTACTTTCCACAAAATGTAATTTTTACACGTAATCGTTACTTTCCACAAAATGTAATTTTTACTCGTAATCGTTACTTTTTACAAAATGTAATTTTTACTCGTAATCGTTACTTTCCACAAAATGTAATTTTTACTCGTAATCGTTACTTTTTACAAAATGTAATTTTTACTAGTAATCGTTACTTTTCACAAAATGTAATTTTTACTCGTAATTGTTATTTTCACAAAATGTAATTTTTACACGTAATAGTTGCTTTTCACAAAATGTAATTTTTACTCGTAATTGTTATTTTCACAAAATGTAATTTTGACACGTAATCGTTACTTTTTACAAAATGTAATTTTTACTAGTAATCGTTACTTTCCACAAAATGTAATTTTTACACGTAATCGTTACTTTCCACAAAATGTAATTTTTACTCGTAATTGTTATTTTCACAAAATGTAATTTTACACGTAATCGTTACTTTCCACAAAATGTAATTTTTACACGTAATCGTTACTTTCCACAAAATGTAATTTTTACTCGTAATCGTTACTTTTTACAAAATGTAATTTTTACTAGTAATCGTTACTTTTCACAAAATGTAATTTTTACTCGTAATTGTTATTTTCACAAAATGTAATTTTTACACGTAATAGTTGGTTTTCACAAAATGTAATTTTTACTCGTAATTGTTATTTTCACAAAATGTAATTTTTACACGTAATCGTTACCTTTTACAAAATGTAATTTTTACTCGTAATCGTTACTTTTCACAAAATGTAATTTTTACACGTAACCGTTACTCTTCACAAAATGTAATTTTTTTCTCGTAATTTATTTCTGAGTCCGCCTCAGTGTTGTAGTGGTTAGTGTGATTAGCTGCCACCCCCGGAGGCCCGGGTTCGATTCCCGACTCTGCACGAAATTTGAAAAGTGGTACGAGGGCTGGAACGGGGTCCTCTCAGCCTCGATAGGTCAACTGAGCAGAGGGAGGAGGCGGGTTCGATTCCAGCCTCAGCCATCCTCGAAATGCTTTCCCGTGGTTTCGGTTTCCCACTTCTCCAGGCAAATGCCGGGATTGTACCTAACTCAAGGCCACGGCTGATCCTTCCCTCTTCCTTGTCTATCCCTTCCAATCTTCCCATCCCCACCAAAAGGCCCTTGTTCAGCATAGCAGGTGAGGCCTCCTGGGCGAGGTATTAGTCCTCCCAGTGCTTTTTTTCTAAATAATTTTTAAGGGGCACTCTCAGTTGTGCTAAACCAAACATTTCGATCTTACAATTTTTGGCAATTATTCTCAGTCCGGTTATTACTTTATGGGCTGACATATTTGTAGAATCATTGATTACACTATTTTATTTTGTGGTCAGCATGTCAAAGTGGTAACTGCACTCAGTATTTCCAAGCATTTTACTTATTTGCTTAATTACACATTTTGCTTAATGCCGAGTTGCCAACCAAGAGTTCTAATTCGATAGGTCGATTTAAATCGAAGATTACTCGAAATCCTCACCAGTTGTTGTGAACAGCGCGTTGGCACAAGCTGACGGATGAACTTTCAAGTCGGAAGTTATATTGGCCGGAGTAGATAGAAATTTACCAACATTTGTTCTTAAACAGTCTTCAAATGTTTAAGGCAGGCCCTCACAGGGTGCATGCACTGTGCACGGTGCAAAAGACGACTTCGCTTGGTTGACCAGAGTACAGACCCCCACTCCTCGATTTGGAGCAATAGCGCTGTCTCACTCTTTCTCCACGCCTGTCTCGCTCGCTCCACCTGTCTCCCTCTTCCTCACTTGCTCCGTAGCGCTCCAAATCCGAGCCGAGTTGAGCCGAGCGTATCCGAGTAGACCAGAGACGAAGCGTTAGTCCGAGCCGAGCCGAGTTTGACCGATGCACTGTGCACAGGAACTCTGCGTCTCAGTTTGCACGCGTGAGATGTTGGACGTTTGACAGGCCCTGGTTTAAGGGGTACGCGTATTCCCGCGTTCCTCCTGAAAACTCGTGGGTCCTCCTTCCCAGTTGTATCCCCCGATCCAAAGTCTCACGCTCCAGAACATTGCTCTTGAGGTGGTAGAGGTGGATTTCCTCGCTGTGTCTGAGGGGAAAAACCAACCCTGGAAGGTAAACATTAAGAAAGAAAGAAAGAAAGAAAGAAAAATTTTACTTCCGAAAACAACATTTTAATCGTTACATTTTAGAATTCGTTACGTTCTAGTAATCGATATATATCGCATCCAGAGCTTGGCAACTTTGCAAGGCGTCGCATCAAGGGTATATTCCATGATACAACGCGCACTCACAAGTTGTCGTGGTTACTGTTTGAAATTTAGATAATCGTGTACTAGCCTACGTGGTCGAGATGGTGGTGGTGTTTATTATTATTTTAAGAGGAAGTACAATTGGGCAACCATCCTCTATTAACACTAATCAGAAGTTCTGACACATCGAAAAGAGAAGGTATCGGCACAGTATCGACTCCAAAATCGACCGTTGTGGGGGGGGGGGGAATTTCAGAACAATATGTTCAAGTTCAACAGTTTTACAGCGAATGGTACGTTCAGATTACAATCAAAAATCCAACATTTGAGGCTTCTTAGAAAGTAGATTCAAGGGATATGTTGGCTTTACGATAATGTCTCTGTGAATGTTCAAAAGAGCCGACACAATGAGTCGATTTTCACTTGTTTATTGTCAATTTATATATTTTTTTAAGTTCCATGGCGGGGGGGTGGTTCTAACCCTCAGTACCCCCGGCTACGCCCCTGTAATGGCAAGAGAAAGCGAAGGGCCGGGAAGGGCAGGACAATTAAAGACTCCCTAGGCCTCGAAAACCTCATCCCGTGGAGGTTAGGAAAGACCAAGGAAGGTCAGATAGGAAACATGAAACCGAGGATACTGACACAGCAGGGGCGTAACTTTAGGGCCTGCAATGCAGGTGGGCCCGGGCCTTTAAGAACCCCTGTAGTCTTCTCGCGAAAAACAATATAACTTATATCTATCTAATGTCGCTCTGCAAGGAAATAAGGGCAATTTTGTAGAATTACTCGAAATAGCTCGTTCTTGTTTACAATTATCACTTGACTGCATTGTGTATTGTATTGTGCTAAGTGTAAGACAGCACAGCTATAAACAAATGCTTGCTCTTGCCGTCTTTCGCAACACCGCACCAATTTATTTTAAAATAATTACAGCAATGAAAATTGATACCAAAGTAACATATTTTAATTACAAAATGATACGAACTGGCTGTGTAGTGCACCTGAGGCCGTATTATGCACAAACTGTGCAAAATATTTTTAACGGTTTACACACATTTTTTTATTTGCTAGTTGCTTTACGGCGCACCGACACAGATATGGCGACGATGGGACAGGGAAGTGCTAGGGGTGGGAAGGAAGCGGTCGTGGCCTTAATTAAGGTACAGCCCCAGCATTTGCCTGGTGTGAAAATGGGGAAACCACGGAAAACCATTTTCAGGGCTGCCGTCAGTGGGGTTCGAACCTACTATCTCCCGAATATTGGATACTGGCCGCACATAAGCGACTGCAGCTATCGAGCTCGGTCACATTTATTCAACAGATCGACAACCAATCAGAAGTTGCTGTAGTAACAATCAGTCGACTCAGTTTCAAACGAGCTCTCTTTGTGCGAAGTTAATAATAGGCTTAACATTTGTGCGGTCTGATATTTTTCAAACTTTATTTCAACTGTTTTTTATTTAATTTTGTTCATAAGTTGTATTTTTCTGTGTTTTAATCGAATAAATGAGTATAAATGAGTCTTCGGTAAAGGTTACAGAGTATAGTTCTGTAGTTACTGAGATATGAAACCAATTAAACTTAACTACGAACAACTAAGTGGTTCACTGGTGGTAGTTCGGCAGCTTAGCCGTTGAACCACGGAGGTAGTCGATTGAAACCTATTAAACATTATTTAATCAAAATCTTACAATAAAGAATAATAGGTATGTTCATATAACTTACCAGCTGGCCTACATTGCATTATTTCTACCAGCTGTAATTAAATTTAGATTAAGTTAATCATAGGTTATATATTTCATTTGAGGGGGCCCGAATTTTTATTTTGCCAGGCAGTCCCGAATTACATTCGTTACGCCCCTGTGATACAGGTAAGTGGAAGGCATGCCAAACTCTAGGAACCGTGGTCGCCAACCCACGCTCTCAAGGTGAGAGTACTTAGTCTCCCTGTTTTTTTTTTGCTAGTTGTTTTACGTCGCACCGACACAGATAGGTCTTACGGCGACGATGGGACAGGAAAGGGCTAAGAGTGGGAAGGAAGCGGCCGTGGCCTTAATTAAGGTACAGCCCCAGCATTTGCCTGGTGTGAAAATGGGAAACCACGGAAAACCATTTTCAGGGCTGCCAACAGTGGGGTTCGAACCTACTCTCTCCCGAATACTGGATACTGGCTGCACTTAAGCGACTGCAGCTATCGAGCTCGGTCGTCTCCCTTTTAATCGCCTCTTACGACAGGAGGGGGATACCGTAGAAGATATTGTACCGACTCCACCCAAAGAATAAACATGTGACTGTGAAGCTGTTAAGGCTTTTCCGTTCCCCTATTTTGAATAAATATTTTGAGTTAGTTATCCCTAAAATAATGAAAACATAAAAGTGACATGCAAATTCTTGAAAGTCTGACTAGTCTCACCTCATGATGCTAACAGGGGCGTAAACAATGCAGGCGGGCCCGGGCCTATAAAAGGCCCCGTGAGCTCCTCGCAAAAATGAAAAAAGGAAAACCTAGCCTGATGTCACTCTGCACGGATATTGTCTGATTTTGTAAAATCAGTCGAAATAGTTTGTTGTTGTTTTTTTTTTTACAATTTTTACGTTGAGGAATTGCAACTTGGTTGCATCTAGCAGCAGGCCATTGTGTTGAGTGTAACACATCACAGCTGTAAAATAGACTTGCCCATGGCGTCTCTCCTAACACCGCGACAAGTTCCTCAGAAAAGACCTGCACCAAATTATTTAAAAGTAATAATAATTCACGCCAAAACATGATATATTAGTTAGGAAATGATACCTTCTTGATGTGTTGCGCACCAGAGATCGTGTTATGCACGAAGTTTGCAAAACATTTAACGTTTGTCACACATGTATTGGACAACAGTGTATACTGCCTATAAGCAGTAGGTGTAGTAACATCCAGTCAACTCAGTTTCGAACGAGCTCTCCATGCGCTAAATTAAAATAGGCTTAGCAGCTTTACGGTTTGATATTCTTGAAACCTTATTTGAACACTTTTTGATTTAATTTTGTTCATTTATTTTTCTGTGTTTTAATCAAAGAAATGATTATAAACGAGACTTCGGTTTCGGTTACAGAGTACGCTTCTGTAGTTACTGAAAAAAAAACCAATAAAAGTTACGTACGAACATCGTGGTTCATGGTTGGAAGTTAAACCACGGAGGAGGCAAATAAAACCTATTATACATTATCTATACTATTATATAAAGTGGTAAAGTTTGTTTGTGTGTAATGGCTAATCTCAGGAACTACTGGACCGATTCTAAAAAATATTTCACTGATAGAAAGATACGTTATCCCTGACTGCTATAGGCTATATTTTATTTTCAAAACAATTCCAGGGAGGGGGGCGACGTGGGGAGATATAAAATTACTAGGCTAACATAGGCGAAATATCGAATTTTTCGTACAAGGACGAGACAAAGCTCAATTTAAGTCCCTTGACGCGAAGAACAAAACTCAGTAAGCCCTACGGGCCCGAAAACTATGTTTTAAGGCCCTAAAACCAACCGTTATAGAGACATTGGCACCACACTACCACTGCTCTAGAATCGGATAAAGAAATGAACTGCCGTAACCACGGCAAAGTCAGCTCCAGTATTCTTACAGCAGCGAGATTATCTATATATATATAAAGTAGCTTGTCCTGACTGACTGACTGATTCATCATCGCCGAGCCAAAACTACTGGACATAAAGAAATGAAATTTTGGGGATATATTCATACTAAGATGTAGGTGCTCGCTAAGAGAGGGTTTTTGGATATTCCGTCGCTAAGGGGGTGAAAAAGGGGGGTGAAATTTTAAAATGAGTGTGTCTATATCTCCAAACTTTAAAAGTTTACAGATGTGAAAATTGGTATTTAGAATCTTCTTTAAAAATAAGGAAACACGTATTTTTTTGTTTTCAGAAAATCCCAATAGGAGGGGAGAAAAAGGGTGAAAAAGGGGTTGAATGCCTTTAATCAGGATACCGGTACCTATATCTCAGAAACTGAAGATATTACAGACCTCAAAATTGGTACTTTTGATCTCTTTCAAAAATAAAGAAACACATATTTTTTTGTTTTTGGGAAATCCAATCAATGCGAGGGTGAAAAGGGGGGTGAATTTTTAAAATGAGTGCATCTATATCTCAAAAGTTTTAAAGTTTAGAGATGTAAAAATTGGTATTTAGAATCTTCATTAATAATAAAGGAACACTTATTTTTTTGTTTTCGGAAAATCCCAATAAGAGGGGAGAAAAGGGGTGAAAAAGGGGTAGAATGCATTTAAAGAGAATACTTATATCTTAGAAACTGAAGATATTACAGACCTGAAAATTGGTATTTGGGATCTCCTTTAAAAATAAAGAAACGCGTATTTTTTTGTTTTTAGAAAATCCAATTAATGGTGGGGGGTAAAAGGGGGATGATTTTTAATATGAGTGTATCTATACCTCAAAACTTTTAAAGTTTATAGATGTAAACATTGGTATTTAGAATGTCCTTTAAAAATAAAGAAACACGTATTTTTTGTTTTTGGAAAATCGAATTAATCGGAGGGTGAAAAGGGGGTGAATTTTTAAAATGAGTGAATTTATATCTCCAAACTTTTAAAGTTTGCAGATGTAGAAATTGGTATTTAGAATCTTCATTAAAAATAAAGAAACACGTATTTTTTGTTTTCGGAAAATCGCAATAGGAGGAGTGAAAAAGGGTGAAAAAGCGGTTGAATCCTTTAATGAGGCTACTTATATCTCAGAAACTGAAGATATTACAGATCTGAAAATTGGTGTTTGGGATCTCTTTTAAAAATAAAGAAACACGTATTTTTTGTTTTTGGAAAATCCTATTAATGGGGGGGTGAAAAGGGGGTGATTTTTTAAAATGAGTGTATCTATATCTCAAAACTTTATAGTTTATAGACGTAAAAATTGGTATTTAGAATCTCCTTTAAAAATAAAGAAACACGTATTCTTTTGTTTTCGGAAAATCCCAATAGGAAGGGTGTAAAAGGGTGAATAATGGGTTGAATGCCTTTAATGAGGCTACTTATATTTCAGAACCTGAAGATATTACAGACCTGAAAATTTGTATTTGGGATCTACTTTAAAAGTAAAGAAACACGTATTTTTTCGATTTTGGAAAATCCAAATATTGGGGAGTGAAAAGGGGGGGGGTGAATTTTTAAAATAAGTGTGTCTACATCTAAAAACTTTAAAATTTACAGATGTAAAATTGGTACTTAGATTCTCCTCTAAAAATAAAGGAACACGTCTTTGTTTGTTTCCTTAAATCCCAATAGGAGGGGTTTAAAAGGGTGAAAAATGGGTTGAATGCCTTTAATAAGGATACATATATCTCAGAAACGAAAGATATTACAGAACTGAAAATTTGTATATGGGATCTCCTTTAAAAATAAAGAAACACGTATTTTTTAGATTTGGAAAATCCAATTAATGGCGGTTAAACAGGAGTGACAAAATGGGGTGAATTTTTTGAAAGACTATATCTACAGAATATCTTGGAAACGTAAAATGTTACAGACGTAAAAAGTGGGTGTTTGGAATCTCCTGTAAATGTAAAGAAACATAGGTGATTTGTTTTGGGAAACTCCACTTAAGGGGAACTCAAAAGGGGTGAAATTTTAAAATGAGAATTTTTACAGCATCTCTCAAAAAACTTAACATGTTACAGAAGTGAGAAATAGTATTTTTATCTCTATTAAACATAAAGAAACGTGTATTTTTAGTTTTCGGAAATACCACTTGGGTGGAGCGGGTGGGGGTGGGGGTAAATGTGACTGAAAATGGTGTTGAATTCTTTTAATTAGGCTACTGATATCTCAAATATGAAGATGTTACAGACGTGAAATTTGATATTTGGAATCTGCTTTAAAAGTAAAAAACACGTATTGTCGGAAAATCCAATGAAGGAGGGGGGGGGGTGAAAGAATTGAAAAATTAATTGACTTAATTGTATGAGAATACATACATCTAATAAAAACTAAAATTGTTACAGACGTGATAATTCGTATTTGGATCTCCTTTAAAAACAAAGAAAAACGCGTTTTTGGGAGGAAACCATCTTGGAGGGCGGGAGTGTAAAGGAGTTGAATTCCTGTAATGAGGACACATAAATCAAAAACTGAAGAATTTTGAGTCGTGATAATTGGTATTTAGAAGATCCTTTACTATTAAAGAAACAAGTATTTTTAGCGGGAAAATTCACTTGGGGAGGGGGGGAGTAGTGTGAAATGAAGTGCAAAAAGTAAATTATTTTTATGGGGATACTTATATCTCAAAGCTGAAGGTAATAGGCGTGAACGTTGGTGTTTGGAATCTCCCTTAAACATAAAGAAACAAGCCTTCTTTTAATTTTTCGTGGGGGGGGGGGAGGTGGCGGTAAATAAACTTAACGGCGGTGGGGTGTAGAAGGAGGTGAGACCAATTGATTTAACTGTTATTAATGTACTTATAAGGATCCTCCGTTGCTCAGACGCAAGCGTGCCGGCCTCTCACAGCTGGGTTCCGTGGTTCAAATCCCGTTCGCTCCATGTGTCATTCGTGCTGGACAAAACGGAGGCGGGACAGGTTTTTCTCCGGATACTCCGGTTTTCCCTGTCATCAGCCAATCCAGCAACACATAATAATAATAATAATAATAATAATAATAATAATAATAATAATAATAATAATAATAATAATAATAATAATAATGTTCCGGACCGTCGTCAAATGTGCGGACCGCGCTGGAAACGGCTCCTGGACGGGTAATGACTAAGAATGCAGCCTAGCCGCGGGTTCAGTGCCGCCAAGGTACCCAATATGACACCACGCTGGATCTCCTGAAGGATTTTATCCATATTAAAAACGATTATAGGAAAAGATGGCACAGATTTACGGACCCAACTGACCGGGAGGAATACCTGAGCCTAACCCGGGAAGTACGGAATCGATTGCTGAAAAGGAAGATTGAAAAATGGGAGGAAACGTGCCGTAAAATAATAGAAAACGAATCAGATCGGGAATTTTGGTGGATTCTCGCAGAAAACGAGTTAGATCACGAATTTCGGAGGATTATATATCTAAAACAATAAGCATTCAATTATAAATTTCAGTATAATACCGTAGCGAAGCACGGGTATCTTGCTAGTCTACAATATATCACAAAAACCTAACATGTTACAGACATGAAAATTTGTATTTGGAATCTCATTTCAAAATAAAAGAATATACACTTTTGTTTTCAGAAAATCCACTTAAGGGCTGAGGGGGTGTGGGGGTGGGGGCAGTAGTGGAAAGGAGTGAGGAAGGAGTTGAATTCTTTGTATGAGAATACATATATCTCAGAAACTGAAGATATCACAGACGTTAAAACTCGTACTTGGAATCACTTTTAAAAATAAATGAACACACTATTTTTTTGGAAAATCCACTTAAGGGGGTTAAATAATAAAAAGCGGGTAAATTTTCAAAGTGAGTATCGTCTTCTACCGGTTTTCTCACACCTGTGGGGTTGTGGGTGCGAACTGCGTTACACATGTGGATTTGACGCTGTTTTACGGCTGAATGCCCTTCCAAACGCCAACCCTATGTGTAGGGATGTAATTAATATTGCGTATTCCTGTTGTGGTTGGTAATGTGGTGTGTTGAGTGAATAGAAGAGGAGAGTGTTGGGACAAACGTAAACAACCTGTCCTCGAGCCAGAAAAATTAATCACACGCGATTAAAATCCCCGACCCATCTTGGAATCGAAACCGGTGTGATAGTACATATATCACACCCCAGAATTAAATGTAGAAGTTAGAGATATTATTGTCAGTATTCTATTATTATTATTATTATTACTATTATTATTATTTCATTTGTATACTTTGCCATTTATATTGGTAAGCTGGAAGATATCCACATATGTAGGTATGAGTAATTTGTTTTGCACGAGTGGGAAAACATTGCTGTAATAACTCTGGTAATTTGAATGAGTCATATGGCTACCCCAGTGTCTGTTGTGATGTACTTGTGTCAGGAAATTCCATTAGTCATGTATATATCCCAGCCTGATGAGATGAGCTTGTTGTTGTACCAGGGAAATTTGATGATTCATGTAAAACTCCCGAGTGTTTGTTTATAACTTGGGAGAAAGAAGAGGTTCACTCATGATTGGCTGGCAAACACCAATCCAGACGTATCATCTGAGAGGAGGGGGATGTTGAGGTCTATAAAGGTTGATGATACGGTGGCAACCGGGACATTATGAGAAACATTGTATGGGAGATTGTAAGGGACATTGTAAGGGTGATTGTAGAGGTGATTGTAAAGGAACGAGAAGGAAGATAACTACAACTACAACTACAACTGAGGCACTGTACGGGAAAGAAGTGGTGCTGATACACGGTACTGGAGTGACACGGCAGCAATGGACTGGACTTCAAACGTTCGTGGAGCGTAGTCTAGTTATGTTCGTGGAAAGTGGCTGATTGTGGAGAGTGCTTGCGCATTAAGTATTGTAGCACTTGTGGCGGCCTAGCATTATATGTTGGTGAAAGCTATCTCAGACTTTCCATAAATTTATGTTGAGGATCGACAGACGTGTGTATATATCTTTACAACAAGTGTTAAAATATGTGAACACAGTAGTACAAGGTACAGTATCTGTGTGATGTGATAACTGCCGATTATGAGAATCGGTAAGTCGAATTGATATAGAGACAGTGAAGGGTATTTATCTTCATACATGTACATTGTTCATCGGACTATCTACAAATGGTAGCTTAGTTCTCGCTTTCGTTTTCCCACGATTTTCATTATTGTTGTTGTAAATACGGAGTCTTCCAGCAATATTTTATGTGTGTATTATATGTATAATGTTGTATGTTGATGAGGTGCTCATGCACGGAATTTGTTCAGAATATAGTTAGCTATTTTAGAATCAGTGTTATTGATGAACCTAGGTGCAGTTCCTACCTAATTAGTCGTTTTCAGGAGGTTAGGTAAGGCCTGCAGCAGATGTACCAGTACGCAGCATTATGTACACGCCCTGGGATATAAAGTTTATCATGCTCTTATCTAAATTCGAGGGATCCATTCTGGTGAACTCTGGCGCCCATACTACGGACATTTCGGTTAATTATGCTTATTAATTTTATTAAGTTTTTGAGTAATTTTATTTATATATTTATATTTTTATTCATGATTTTATTTATTATTCTCATCAAAAAAAGGTTACACCGGAACCCTGTAAACCGAAGGCCTCAACGCTGAACACTCAGCCAAGGAGTGGGGCAGTTTTTAAAAAGAGTATATCTACAGTATATCTCATACTCTTAACATGTTACAGGCGTCAAAATGGGTATTTGTAATCTCCATTAAAAATAAAGAAACACATACTTTTTGTTTTCGGAAAATCAACTTAGGCTGGACATCGAAATTAAATTAAGAAGGAGTTGAATTCTCTTTATGAGGATACTTATATTTCAAAAACAAAAATGTTACAGACGCAAAAATTGGTATTTGGAATCTCCTTTAGAAATAAAGAAATCCTTTTTTTTTTTTTTTACGTAAAAGAGGACTGTTTCTCACATGCAGAGTTCCATGTCGCATGTTCCAGATTTAGCTCTGCCAGTAGCCTGGTCATCTTAGCCGCAAAAGGCAACGCCACAAACGTGGTTTAGAAAGAGGTCCTGGGGTAAATTTAATGCAATTTTTCGGTGAGTTTTTATACTTGAGGGATTTTCAGTTAATGTCTTTGTGCAGTACCGAGGAACAATTAATGTTTATTAAATTACGAAATCTTCGCTAGCGAAGGCGTGGGTAACAACTACTTTTTAATAATCACAGAATAATCCCTTAGTTCAGATAACTTCTACCTGCTGAAATTAAATTTATATTAAGTTATTCATTGTATTTGAGGGGGCCCGTAGCACATTCGTTACGCCCCTGGACGGTAGCCACTTAATACATCTGTGCTAATGAACACAAAATGGAGTGATGCATTTTTCCTTGCAAACTTCGGTACCATTCCATCCGCATGTGAAAAAATATTAGTGATACCCTGAAGACTCATGTTCTGTGAAGTAATTGTAATTATAGGCAGGTGATGTAGGAAATATTAGATTAGGAAATGAAGTCTTAAAGGAAGTAGATTAATATTGTTACTTGGGTAGTAAAATAACTAACAATGGCAGAAGTAAGGAGGACATAAAATGTAGATTAGCACAAGCAAGGAAGAGCTTTCTTAAGAAAACAAATTTGCTCACTTCAAACATTGATATCGGAATTAGAAAGATGTTTTTTGAAGAATTTCGTGTGGAGCGTGGCATTGTATGGAAGTGAAACATGGACGACAACTAGCTCAGAAAGAAAGAGAATAGAAGCTTTTGAATGTGGTGTTACAGAAGAATGCTGAAGGTGAGATGGATGATCGAATCACGAATGAAGAGATACTGAATCGAATTGGTGAGAGGAGATCGATTTGGCTAAATTTGACGAGAAGAAGAGATAGAACGATAGGACACATCTTAAGACACCCAGGACTTGTTCAGTTTGTTTTTGAAGGAAGTGTAGGTGGTAAGAACGGTAGGGGTAGACCAAGGTATGAATATGACAAGCAGATTAGAGCAGATGTAGGATGCAGTAGTTACGTAGAAATAAAAAGGTTAGCACAGGATAGGGTGGCATGGAGAGCTGCATCAAACCAGTCTATGGACTGATGACTCAAACAAAAACAACTTGTATTTTTACTTATTACTTTTTGAAAAAATAATTAGTAATTGTAATTTAGTATTTTTTCTCGTGCGATTAGGAGCGCGCAGATGTGAGCTTGCATCCGGGAGATAGTGGGTTCGAACAGCACTGTCGGCAGCCCGGAAGATGATTTTCCGTGGTTTCCCATTTTCACACAAGACAATGCTGTAGTTGTACTTTAATTAAGGCCATGGCCGCTTTCTTCCCACTCCTAAGCCCTTCCTATCCCATCATCGCCATAAGACCAAAAAGCAAGATGTAAAAAAAAAAAATCTCTGGTAACTGTAACTGAGCCCAAATACTTTTATTTTGTACGTTTCCTATCACTGGAAATTATGCACTCAGGGAGTTCCGGAATGTTGGAGACTAGCCTGTTAGCCTGGCTTCCCTGAAGAGACGTGTTTGCGCTCACAGGTCGCGACGGGGCGAGTAGCGCAGACATAGGACGCGACATTGACAACATAGCGCTGTCTAAAGCTACATGAACTAATTTAATGTGTGAAAATATTTTAAATTTTTTTAGTTCAACATGGATCCCCCATACACATGCAGATCTCTGTGAGACATGGCTGCCCACACTCGCTCAGATTTAATGATTTGCCAAGAAACTGTTAAAACTGGATAACAACATACACACTCGTTTTTTTATATTTATGATTACTAGAGCTCGGGCGTTTAGATATTAATAGGTTAGAATGCAAACATACTCATGAGAGTAACAGGTATGTTCTAATCCGGTTAACAACCATGTTATGAGGTTTGCATAATCATTAGGGGCTCGGCCTCATAGAACCCCCCTGAAAGTTATGTTGGTCTTGCTACATTACAGAAGAATGGGCTAGCAGACATCATTCTGCTACTCGACAAATTACAGTAGCTTGCATTCTAACCTATTACCGCCTAAACGTCCGGCTCCATGGCTAAATGGTTAGCGTGCTTGCCTTTGGTCACAGGGGTCCCGGGTTCGATTCCCGGCAGGGTAGGGAATTTTAACCATAATGGTTAATTTCGCAGGCACGGGGATTGGGTGTATGTGTCCTCTTCATCATCATTTCATCCTCATCACGACGCCCAGGTCGCCTCCGGTAGTCAAATCAAAAGACCTGCATATGGCAAGCCGAACTTGTTCTCGGAGACTCCCGGCACTAAAAGCCATACGCCATTTAATTACAGCCTAAATATTCGGACTATAATGATTACAAACTTCGTATATTTGATATACTTTAATTTTAAGCATGGATGAGGAAACATAGAACCAAGATCTTAAGAGGGTAAAACCAAATGTCGCGAAGGAAATCAGTAATTACAAACCCTTTGATCAACTTTCTACTACATTTAAGATTTCTCGCTACAGGCCGAAATTACGTGGATTTGAAATTCTCCGTCACCACACAAGCAGTCTTTACTTTAATTATTTCCCGAAGATAAAAGGACGATATGAACCGCGCAATGAACAGAGGAATTCCTGAGAATAATTCCTCAAACCGGTAGAGCAAGTCGCCTCTGCCATTGCAATTTGGTCCGAATAGGTGAAAATAAGCAAATCTTCTTCTTGTTCTTTTTCTGCTTCTTCTTATACCTCTCGGTTAGTTTTCGGACTTCGCCGTAAACCGCTACTTCCAGTCACTGGTTTGCGGGTTAGTTACTATGTTACTGTACTAGCTATTATCCGCAGCTTCGCTCGCGTGGATTTCGTAATTTGATATAAGTAATCGTTCCTCGGTACTGCACGAAGACATTATCTGAAAATCCCCAAAGTATAAAAACTCGGCGAAAAACTGAGTTTCATTCACCCCAGAAGTACTTTGTAAACGACGTTTGCGGTATTGCCTTTTGAGGCTAAGATGATGACCATGCTACGGACAGAGCTAACTCTGGAACATGCGACATAGAACTGTACATGTGAGAAACAGTCCTCTCTCAAGCCGTAAACAAAAATACGTGTTTCTGTATTTTTAAAGGAGATTCCAAATACCCATTTCCACATTTTTACACCTTCTATTTCTGAGATGTAAGTATCCCCATAAAAATAATTCATTCCCTATATCAGTTGCCCCCCCCCCAGCCTAAGTGGATTGTCCGAAAACAAAAATATAAATGTATAAGTATCCTCATAAACAGAATTCAACTCTTTCATTCGTTTCCCCCTCCCCCTTAAGTGGGTTTTCCAAAAACAAAAAAATACGTGTTTCTTAATTTTTTTATTTTTGAAGGATATTCCAAACACCTATTTTTACATTTGTAACATGTTAAGTTTTTCAGATAAACTCATTTTAAAAATTCACCCGCTTTGTCAATACTTGTCACCCCTTAAGTGTATTTTCCGAAAACAAGAAAATACATGTTTCTTTATTTTTAAAGGATATTCCACGGCAATCCTCATAAAAAGGATTCAACCCCTTCTTCACTTATTTTTACCCCCCTAACGTGGATTTTCTGAAAACAAAAAATATCTGTTTCTTTATTTTTAAGAGGTTCCAAATACCAATTTTAACATTTTCAAACTGTTAAGGTTTCAGATATATTCATTTACTCATATACTCATTTTAAAACTTCACCCCCTTTTTCACCCCTTTAGCGACGGAATGTCCAAAAATCCTTCCTTAGTGAGCACCTACACTGTAATATAAATGTATCCCCAAAATTTCTGTAGTAATTTTCTAAATGAAAACTACTGTTTATTTAGTATTTTGTTCAAAATGTAATAAGCAAATGAATTGCAATGCTAGACCAGTGACAGGGTGTGTAATTGCTGCCTGAAGGGGAACTGCCTGCAGTATCACATTCATCGGTTACGTTTTCATTTTCAGAGAAAGCTTTCGTCGCAAACAAAAGGAGTGTCAGAATGTTCGAGACTAGCCTACTGACGCTGCTGAGTGAGCGTCTAGATAAATAATGGCTTCTCTGAAAAGACGTGTTTGCGTGAACAGTGTAAGGGCACACAGGAAGTGGCGGGACGGGTACTGCAGACATGGGACGCGACATTGACTACATAGCGCGTGCGTATAAGCTTACTCTGCGAAATTTTTCTTTAAATTTTCACCGTCTTTTAAAATTCCTTTCTGTAATTATCTCTCCGTTCTTCCATTTAAATCGAGTTTCATTCTTTGAAAAAGTAAAAAATAAAAATTTTATTCTGTAACAAACAAACTTGTTTTCTGAGTTAATGGAGTGGTTGGGTGTGGGTGTAGATGTCGTTTGGGATGGGGACTGTAATACGGGAAGAGATACAAAATAACCGGCCATGCATTTTTGAGTAGAAAATTAAATGAAATGGCGCATGGCTTTTAGTGCCGGGAGTGTCCGAGTACACTACCTCATTTTATACTAGTGTACATGTATAATTCCTCTCTGTTAGAATTGGTAACTTTGGTGGCACTTATCACTTACAGTGTTTAATCTAATAATTTTACTTATTTTTTATTAAAGCGAAACAAACCTGTTGCCTCCTTGTTACTGTAAAATCTACCATGCAGTTTTAAATACATTTTGATAAAAAATTACAGCTATTGCTGTTAATATATTAATTTGTTTTTTTTATTAGGTATTTAGCCACCGGCACTTCATTTAAAATGCTGGCGTATTCTTTCTGAATGGGATATTCAACCGTACTTATTAAACGTCCGCCTCTTTGGTGTAGTGGTTAGCTGCACCCCCAGAAGTCCGGTTTCGATTCCCGGTTCTGTCACGAAATTTGAAAAGTGGTACGAGGACTGAAACAGGGTCCGCTCAGCCTCGGAAGGTCAACTGGGCAGATGGGGGTTCGATTCCCACCTCAGCCATCCTCGAAGTGGTCTTCCCTAGATTCCCACTTCTCCTCCAGGCAAATGCTGGGATGCTACCTAACTTAAGGCCACGGCCGCTTCCTTCCCTCTTCCTTGTCTCTCCCTTCCAATCTTCCCATCCCCCCACAAGGCCCCTATTGAGCATAGCAGGTGAAGCCGCCTGGGCGAGGTACTGGTCCACCACCCCAGTTGTATACTCCGACCCAATGTCTCGTGCTACAGGACACTGCCCTTAAGGCCTTAATTAAGGTACAGCCCCAGCATTTGCCTGGTGTGAAAATGGGAAACCACGGGAAGCCATCTTCAGGGCTGCCGACAGTGGGATTCGAACCCACTATCTCCCGGATGCAAGCGCATAGCCGCGCGCCGCTACCCTCACGGCCAACTCCCCCGGTAGTCAAACACTAAATGACTTTCAAATTGTGTACTCACATCATACTTCCATTTTATTGTAATGCATGCATAATTACTGTTCCTTTGGTGAAGGTTTTATCGTATAGTACGATTATTACCGCACATAAGTTGGTAGATTGACAACCTTTATATATCTATCGAAATTCGCTCAGAGAGCATTAAAAATCTTACCATTTTATGGCTATTTGTTTCAATTTTGATGCCCCCCCCCCCGCCCTATATCCTACAGGCCCGAGTTCTTTTGTTGTCTGTACATCTTTATTGCCCCCCACCCGAACTTCTTATTCCCAATCGACGCTACCAATAGCTAAGTATAAATCTTCAAACAAAGGTTGGTAGATGCAGAGTGGGTCTCGGCCCATAAGTGGAAACGGCTGGTACATTTGTCCAACAGCTCTGCACTCTGACCGGCCAACCGAGCAGAGCAGGGGTGGCCACGCCTCTGCATTCGGCAGACGGGACCGCGTTGGACCTCACAGCTGGCCCCAACCGTCGACTGTCCTGAGGATGGTTTTCCGTGGTTTTCCATTCTTCTGCACAAAGGCAAATGCCGGGACAGTTTTCCTCACCTACGAACATCTCCTTCACCGAACATATCTCCCGGCCTGAGATACGGCGTCACCGTCTACGAGGCCCGCCTCCCCCTTCAGGGGAGGAATGAAAACATTTTTTGTAGTAGTAGTTCAAACGAATACAGGTTTTTAACATCTACAACAATCAAAGCGAATCATCCGAGAATGGTCAAAACATCAAATGAAACTCGAATTATGTCCGCAAAAGCAAAGGCACACTAGTGCAGGACAAGCCGTGGAGATGGCGAACGTGTAGCGCTTTTAATTTATAGAATTATAGTGGGTTATTTTCCTTGAAGGTGTCTAAATTCGTGGACAGAGGTGTTAAATGAATTGCAATTATTGGTAATATGCTTTTAAAAAGCAACATTTGAATTAGTAGCCATGACACGTAATTAGAGTTCAATGTTGTTTACAATACTCGGTGAAACGACAACTGAGGTTAGACATATCTGGGTTGCATTTCTGGCTTACGTAAATGCACGGAAATGATAAAAGTACGATAACTAGGCAAGACATTTGTAATTCTATAAACGATTCTTGATATTGTAATGAAAGTTGGTAAACGTCTAGTTTAACGTGGAACACGAACAGAAAAAATCCTCAATCAATGACGGTGACCGCCAGTAATTATGTCACTATTATGAGATACCTATCCCTTGTTGACAGGTTAGTTTTGTATATATGCTACAGCAATGTCATGTAAGGAAGATGAGATCCAGCAGTTTTAGGACTTAGGTCTTTGAAGGCCATCACATTTTAATTTCTTCCAGCTCGGTGACATTTTAGCATTCGAGGTACAGGTTTCCCACTCCCTCCTTCATGATTACCTACATCTTTCCTCATTCAGCAAGCGACCCGGACTGAGTGGCTCAGACGGTTGAGGCGCTGGCCTTTTGATCCCAACTTGGCAGATTCGATTCTGGCTCACTCCGGTGGTATTTGAAGGTGCTTAAATACGTCAGCCTCGCGTCGGTAGATTTACTGGCATGTAAAGGATCTCCTGCGGCTCTAAATTCCGGTAACTTGGCGTCTCCGAAAACGGTAAAAGTAGTTAGTGGGACGTAAATCAAATAACATTATTATTATTATTATTATTATTATTATTATTATTATTATTATTATTATTATTATTCACCGAGTGACAATTCCTTCATGTTCCTCGTCTTATCTGGATTGCCATCTTTATCATCTTCCTAATGACTACGCGGCTTTGCATCTTATTAAACATAATCACAGTCAACTAGTTCGTTAATGTCCGACTCGTTGGCTGAATGGTCAGCGTACTGGCCTTCGGTTCAGAGAGTCCCGGGTTCGATTCCCGGCCGGGTTGGGGATTTTAACCTTAATTGGTTAATTCCAATGGCCCGGGGGCTGGGTGTTTGAACTGTCCCCAACATCCCTGCAACTCACACATCACACATAACACTATCCTCCACCACAATAACACGCAGTTACCTACACATGGCAGATGCCGCCCACCCTCATTGGAGGGTCTGCCTTACAAGGGCTGCACTTGGCTAGAAATAGCCACACGAAATTATTATTATTATTATTAGTTCGTTAATATGACGACTGAACAACATTTGCACGTCACTGATTCTCCCGCTGAAGGGCTTCGCAGTGAGATGAGAACTGAAATTCGTGAACACCTCCTCCTATTATTATTATTAGGGCTTGGTTTTTTTGAAAATGCATATGCAAATGCGCATTTTGTGTGTTAATTGGATTTATTGCATATTCTAAACATAACAGCATATTTCAGTATATTCGTTTGAAATTAAATATAATTTTAAACATCTCGAACAAAATTGGTTTCGCCTGCGTGTTGGACATAAATAATTGTAAGCTACTTTCTGTCTAAACGGATAACGAGATAACAGTGTTTTACGCAGGCACGCTGTCTGGGTATTTCAAGAAAGGGATTGAGTGGGACATTTCTTTCACGATCTGGGCAACCAGTAGCCCGGGGTTAGTTTTGTGAGGAGTTTCTTCAGTTAATGTGTTACTTCATTCTTAGTCTGCATATCATTTACTCTAAATGCCCTAAGAGAAGAACAGCAGAAAGTAATTATTAAATCCGTAGGTGTCAGGTAATAGTGATTATTCAATCAATCAATCAATCAATCAATGATCTGCATTTAGGGCGGTCGCCCAGGTGGCAGATTCCGTATCAAATATTTATCTCATATTTACATTTATTTATAATTGTTTACGTAGCTTTCTCTTAAATATTTTCAAAGAACTTGGAAATTTATCGAACATTTTCCTAGATAATTTATTCCAATCCTTACTCCTCTTCCTTTTGAATTCCATCCTTATCTTCATATTAGACCTTTCCTACTTTTAAAAGCTCCACTCAAGCGTATTCTTCTACTTAGGTCATTCCACGCCAACTCATCACTGACAGCTCGAAACATACCACAAAGCCAAACATCTCGTCTCCTTACTCCCAAGTCTTCCCAGCCCAAAGTTCGCAACATTTTAGTAACACTACTTCTTTGTCGGAAATCACCCGAAACAAATCGTGCTGTTTTCCTTTGAATTTTTTCCAGTTTTCGTATCAAGTTGTCCTGGTGAGGGTCCCATACACTGGAGCCATTCTCTAACTGCGGTCTTACCAGAGATTTATATGCCCTCTCCTTTACATCCTTACTACAATTTAACTGATTGCGTTGGCGTGTCTTGTCAAGGATGCCCGAAGGAAGTGAAATGTGAAAAGAAATCTCGACTTGAGCAACATGCAAAAATGACTGCACATATTACGGCAAAGGAGGGAAAGAAGAACAACACACTACAACAACTTCTTACGTATGTAAAACCGAAGCCTCCACTTAATGCATTTTCAGCCGATCTTTGTAAGGCTTTAGTATGTAGCAATATTCCCTGAAATAAATTAAACGATCCAGTTCTACAATAATCCCTGAAGAAATAATGTGTAAACCAAAATATTTCAGGGCTGAAGAAGATTTAAACTTTAGTACCTGAGTGGAATCAGGGTGTCTTTGTCAGATGAATGTTCGGAACCTCCGATGCCAGTATATAAATTTTGTCCCATCGCTTCAGCTGATGTAGAAAGGTCATTCGTGGCCTATAAAGATATTTTGACAGCCAATAGACGTAATTTGTCTCCAGAAAATATTGACAAACTTGCAATTATGTATTGTGATGCTTCTTTTTGCAGTGAATGATACGTGTATAAAGTGAGTGAATAAAATTGGCTTATTCTTGGATGCATATTTTTCAATTTTAATGCATATTTTCTAAATTTTTAGTGCATAATTTCGTGCATATTTTCTTAGTGCATAAAGATCCAGTCCTTAGTTGCTATACAGTAAGTAGCTCGTGCGGCAAAAGTATATCAGACGTAGAAGATTGAAAAGTATATTCTTTATAATTGATGTTACCTACATTTTTGAGACAGAACAAATATTTTCGAATTTATTAGAAAGACCATAAAAAACTCAGTAATCGATAATATTTTCATTATTATTCCTCGTTCGGTAAAAAGTCACGAAACGTGAAATATTGCAAGTTATATTTTGCACGACGATTATTAAGCAGAGAGAAATTTTAACGGAGAAATTTGGCATTTGCTATTTGATCCTCTTAATATTTCAACGTCACTCTATACTAATCAGATTTATGTAATTAGCGTGTGGCTTTTAGTGCCGAGAGTGATCGAGGACATGTACGGTTCGCCTCGTGCAGGTCTTCGTATTTGACGCCAAATCGGTGACCTGCGCATTTCGGTATGAAATGATGGTGATGATGATAGTGATGAGGTAGGGAGAGGGTGAAACCAAATGTCGGCACATAGCATTCGTCTGGCGAATAACACTAAGGAGCCTGTTCTAAGCTTAACGTCTCCATCCCGCTGGCATTAGGTAATACATATCAATCGTAATCGGGAGATCGTGGGTTTGAGCCCCACTGTCGGCAGCCTTGAATATGGTTTTCTGTGGTTTCCCATTTTCACACCAGGCACATGCCAGGGCTGTACCTTAATTAAGGCCACGGCCGCTTCCTTCCAATTCCTAGGCCTTCCCTATCCCATCGTCGCCATAAGACATATCTGTGTCGGTGCGACGTAAAGCAAATAGCAAAAAAAATACATATCAATCCCTAAATTCCACTCAGCAATATCCCCGTAATGTCGACAGAAACAAACAAACAAACAAACAAACAAACAAAACAGACAAACTGTCGAACAATAATTACCCACGTTTTTGCATCTCATCCGAGAAAAGAACGAAGTAGCCTATGAGACAACTATGAGGTTAACTGAGTAGAGAGTGGTTCGATTCCCACCTCAGCCCGCGCCCTATGTCTGAAGACATGTTCCTCCAAAGTTCAACTTGTGAGGACAGTTATGTAATGTTAAAGTTTCTGCTGAGGATAGAACGTAGTCTACTTGACCGCAAAAAGAATGATAATGATACTCCGCGGCCAGTGATGTTGCTTCTCCTAACGCTAGATTTTCAGATTCAACTCCCGGGGTCTCTTCCAAGCATATTTCAATCCTTCTTCCCACGCTATTTCTCATTGGTCCTAGCTTCCCTTTTGTGTCTGGTGGCTTGGTAACCAAGTTCGACCCCCCCCCCCCTCCTCCCACCCCCTAGCATCAGTTGATCGGGGTTTGGCATCAATCTGCCCTTTTGTTCTCGTTGTCACTCCCTTCGACCAGTAGCGTAGCGAGAATCGGATGATGGGGGGGGGGTGTTATAGTTACAAAATGATGATAGAACTAGATAGGGTGAAAGCAATTGTTCTTATGACAGCGCTATGTGTATCTAAACACACACTCTCAAGACTTGTATATGAACTGACTCGAGAACTTTCCTTCATTGAGGATCTACGACGTATTATGACTCTACAATCTACAAAAAGAATATCAAGAGCTGTTACATGAATTAAAATTGAAGAAGACAGCAATTTGGAGTGACTTTTATATAACGTACGCAATGACAACAGAGAATTGGTGCCAAAGCATTTCGATCTCAGACACAATGACTCGTGCAGCGGTCCATGGTTTCCATCATAAGGCATGTGTTGTACCTAATAGTTTTCACGAACCAAACCATGATTGTGTATGCCTATGGTGTGAAAAAGTTTGTGGTTGTTACCACGCCCTGGAGTGCCTGAAGAGGCCTTGTTCTCTTACAAAGCTCTGTAGCAAGTAAGTTTGTATTCTTACACACTGTGTAGGCTACTTCTCCATTTAATACGATGATAGAACACAATGAAGGTGCGCTTGCGGTGCGCGCATGCAAGACTTGTCATTATAAGGACACTGATACAAATGAATTTTTTTGCTAGTTGCTTTACTTCGCACCGACACAGATAGGTCTTATGGCGACGATGGGACAGGAAAGGGCTAGGAGTGGGAAGGAAGCGCCGTGGCCTTAATTAAGGTACAGCCCCAGCATCTGCCTGGTGTGAAGATGGGAAACCACGGAAAACCATTTTCAGGGCTGCCGACAGTGGGGTTCGAACCTACTATCACCCGAATACTGGATACTGGCCGCACTTAAGCGACTGCAGCTATCGAGCTTGGTTACAAATGAATTATGTTGATATTCAGATTGCAGAGCAGCATCCGTGGCCCAGGCGGCAGCGCGCCGGCCTCTCACCGCTGGGTTCCGTGGTTCAAATCCCGGTCACTCCATGTGAGATTTGTGCTGGACAAAGCAGTCATTAATCATTGCCCCAGTGGAGTGCGACAGGCTTTGGCAGCCGGCACAATGGTGGCGTGCCAGATGCGACCGTGCCACATGCGACCCGTGCCACTAGCGACCGCATTATCTCTAACCGTGCCGGATGCGACCGGCGTTGACAAGCAAATTGTCATTTGATAAGCTTTGTCATCACCCAAGATAATAATAATAATAATAATTTCGTGTGGCTATTTTTAGGCGAGTGCAGCCCTTGTAAGGCAGACCCTCCGATGAAGGTGGGCGGCATCTGCCATGTGTAGGTAACTGCGTGTTATTGTGGTGGAGGATAGTGTTATGTGTGGTGTGTGAGTTGCAGGGATGTTGGGGACAGCACAAACACCCAGCCCCCGAGCCACTGGAATTAACCAATGAAGGTTAAATTCCCCGACCCGGCCGGGAATCGAACCCGGGACCCTCTGAACCGAAGGCCAGTACGCTGACCATTCAGCCAACCAGTCGGACATCACCCAAGATAAGGTAAGCTAAATCAGAACCTGAAAAAGTTAGAAAAATGGCCAAGAATTGAGAACACAGCTTACGGGGTAGGGAATGAAATTGTCTTTGTTCTTGTTACGGAGTTATCCGTGGAATGCAGAGGTGAAGGAAGGTGCGGGCTGGAATGGGTCTAACTACAAGTCCGAAAGATGAATTAAAATTTCAATAAAGGTTATATTTTCAATAGACAACAAGATTTAACAAATTTTCACTAGGTGAAATAACTATAAAAAACACGGGTACAAAGATAACTTTACAAACGAAAGCACAAGTTTCGGGGTCTTTACAAGTTCTGGCTTCGAGCCTCAGTTACACAATCCTTGAGCTACTAGCCCAACTTTTCCAAGGTACACTCATTTATTCAAAGGGCAGAAAACCCCTTCATTCAAGGAGCACTTGCTCCCAAATTTTAACCTCAAGCCTCCCAGAGGCACTTTTCAAACACAAGAAAGAGCTGACCCGCTCTCAATTTTTCAAGCCTATTAAAGGCAATACCAGACGTTTACACATGATTGCCATCAAGGCACAACTTATAATGAAACAGGGGTATCTAGTACCCAGCCTACTGGGCCTAAATAGAAAATTAACAGGTTAACTTAAATGGCCCTAAACGCAAAAGAATGGAGGCGTGTACTTGCACTCCTACATGAATACTTGTTAAAACCTAAGGGGCACTAGGCCGATTAAACAGGGGCTATTCCCACACTAGGGAGGTGACTCGTATAAGAAAATTTTAATACATTAAGAGTAGAAAATCGGTTATGAAAACGTAGTCACCTCAAATCAAAAATGAAGGGGAGCTCGAGAGGGTAAAGCACTCTCTATCCCCGATTTACAGTTAAAGTAATAAGAAAATTTTACATAAGCCGGCACTAAGTTACATTTTTAGATAGGTAGGTTACATTGAAAAGGTTTCTGACCTTCCCCGAGGGCTAAACTGCTGAGCTAGCAAGAAATAAAGATGTTAAAAGGCCATTACCTTTATTGAAGAGCTGCTGCCCGAAGGAAGAGGCGCTACCCGCCCCCTGCTATACTTCCATACACTAAGCTAGATGTTGTTGAAGTGGCCGAGAGCCAGGAAAATCAGCAGTTTTTATACTCTCGGGGAAGATTCGAGACCTTTCATGAATAATTACGACACACCCACAGTCGTTTATTGGGTAGCTTACAGTTACACATCAAAATTGGAGAAGAAAGACGCAATTGGCTGAAAATTAATGACAGAAATTATTGATTGGCTAACTTCAAAACTGGCGGAAAGAAAAGATTTATATAGCCAACCCACAAATGAAAGAACGAAATTTAGTAAGGAACAAACTTATGAATATAAAATATCTTCAAGAAAAGTTTCTTCACTTCGCACCAGTGTGCATGATTATAGCTTTTGGTAGAGACATCTGTGAGAGAATGTCCACACTTCTTGATAATTAGTAAACAAAAGCAGATCGAAATTAACACAGTGACATCTTCTGAGAAACTGTTGAGATAATTCAGTTTTTTTAAGTTCAGAGTTTCTGCTGTAGGGGAGTACTTTAAGGCGGAAAATTCAAATGTGCGGCGTAGAGGTGTACCAACCGGTACAGTTCTGTTCAACTACTAAACCGCAAACTGTGCACAGCATTAATGTACACTGAATTAGTCATCAGGAAATACAACCCATGCAGCTCTTTATGGAGAACAATTCGAACGATTGCATGAAAGGCTCGTAAATAATAATGAATGAGTACATTTCTTACGAAAGTTTAAATAAAACATGCATCACACACACACACACACACACACACACACACACACCGAATTCAAGACCTCGTTGAAATATGTCAGTGTAATGTATAATTTGGAATGCCATATTGGTCATAAATAGGCATAACGCAAGAGATATTTCAAGGACAAAATCATAAAAATTCGGGGTAAATGTAGAATGTAGAATAATACAAGTTCGGTAACATTTTAACAAGGATTATTTGTTTTACAGTTAACTGATCTTTAAGTACAGCTCTTGGGGATCATCGGGACCAGTCCCTGGATTTTCGGGAAACAGATATGACAGAGCAGCATCTTCTTCAGTTGCTTTTCAAGACGTTTCTTGTGAAGTACCAGTACGGAGTGTAATGTCATTTCAACGAGTCCTATAAGCAGCTGCTGCCCCTATTTTATGTAACACTTCTGGGGGAAACTCGTTGTCTTACAACACGAAATATGGTGATGCGTTTACGTCTTTTCCTAAAATATGTCCATATATGGAACTGCGTTTCCATGTCTGGGAGAAGGTACCAAGCAGGTTAGGTCAGTGCATTGCAGCACAACTAGTTACAGCTACTTCGGTAGGCTGCTGGGTTCGAATACCCCGTTGGCCATCCGGAAAATGGTTTCTCGTGGTTTCCTATTTTCATCTTCAGGAAAATGCCTTGATGGCACCTTCCTCTAATTTCTAGCCCGTGCAATTACACTCACAGGCAACACCCTCACACAGCATACATCCTCGGACACTCATGGTACTAAAAGCCAGATGCTATAGAATGTTAATCAATCAATGATTTGTTGTGTCTTCTAGTGAGGAGTGTTGTAGCAGGTATAGGCCCTACAGAGAATAGCTGACAATGGAAACGCCGTGCCCATGCGTGAAGCTGGTGGGTCTAGGCCTGATCTTCGTACACAGGACCGCATATTAGAATTTACTGCAGAGGACCCCCAGCAGCAATACCCGCCACATCGCGGCAGTGGTAGGAGTGGAACGTTCTACGAACATAACGGGAAGACCGGCAACATCAGTATCATTTGCAGTGTGTTCAGCACTACTGGAAAGAAATTATGCACCGCAGATAGCCTTCTGTGAATAGGTCCATCCTCAACCCAAAGACTTCATGTTCACAAATGAGGTTTCGTTTACGAGGAATGGCAGCTTCAGTTTTGACAACACGCATGTGTAGTCGGAGAACAAGCCCCATGCTATGAGACGTTCCCACCACCAGGTTCGGTTTTCCCATTAATGTTTGCACAGGGATTTTGGGGAGCATTATCAGAGGATCTGTATTATTACCTCATAGAATGACTAGCGTATCTTATCTACAGTTTCTAGAAGGCACTCTACTACTAGAGGATGTTCCACTCCATACGCGACGACATCTGTCCATCTGTGGTTGCAGCATTATGGAGCAACCCCGCACTTTACAAACGCAGTGCGCCGTCACCTGAACGCCGCCTATCCGCAGCGATGGATCGGCCGACAAGAAGTCCCGATGAAAACCCCTTGGATTACTTCTTTTGGGGGTATATGAAATCTAAGGTTTATCGCAGAGAAGTGGAAACTCTGCAAGAGTTCCGGGAATGTGTCTAGGAAGCTGTTCAGGACATCAGTCAAAACAACGAGGTATTGAGACGTGTTTAAGAGAATTTTCTCCGAAGGTGCCTAGCATGTACTGCCGCCACTGCTGTAACAATGAAAAACACATCCCACGGCCAGTCTGGTCAAGCGTGGTATTAAAAGGTACATAAACACTTTGTCGTTGTTTTAATGTTTTTCTATTAAAAAGTAAATACGCTTAGAGTTTTACGTGACTTTTACTTTTGTGATCATAAGCCACAGGACCTCCATTTTTATGTAGAATCCGACCCATAGGACGTGGCACTTAATTTCGTAAATTCCACACGTATTGGCCGGGAATCAAACCCGGACTGCCTTGGTGAGAAGCGAGCGGTGATACCACTGAGCTCGTTTCTGTTACTCCCCACTTTATTCAGTTTTTACTGCGGGTCATGGTGTGTAGCAGATTTGGCAGACTTTTACGGCTGGATGTTTTTCTTGACACCAACCATTAGATGAGAAATTCTACGTATTAATATGGTGGTGGTGATTATCGGGGAGAAAAAATGGAAGGCATCCGACACTGCGAAAAATGAAAATATCAGCGAAAGAAAGACAAGGGCCACGAAGGGCGTGAAAGTGAAAGACTACCTAAAAACCGTCGGGGTCGGAAAAGAACGAGAGTTGACCAAGGGAGATGGGATAGTATAGATGAAAGTGAGGAGCCTGGTACAAGTAGGTGGGAGCAGTGCCAGGACTCAACTCAGTGCCCCGTGGTCGCCAACCCACGCTCCCAAGTTGAGAGCCTCTTACGACAGGCAGGGAATACCCTGGATGTTATTCTACTGCCCCCACCCACGGAGGGATGTGGAGTTGTTAGATAACTTTGTTCTTTAGCATGGCATTCCTCTGCTTCATCGATTGTCTGATGCTACTGGTGCGTAACGCACAGGTTTATCATAGTATTCCACGCACTCTGAAAGGAATAATGGCAGAGGTGTTCACGGCGGTCTGCAGCCTGGTCATTCCAGGTCAGGTACTTTGGATTGTTAGATCGGCAGGATAGCACTGTTCGTTAAAAATGAGAAAATATGCGATTTTCTATTTGATTACATATGATAATATTGCTTGTAATCGTGGCATTCCTATTGACTTCATTGTAATGACCTATGATGATTTCAGTTGGAAAACCACAAAGACAAAGAACAAAGGATGTAAAAAGACAGGTAGAGAGTGATTGTCTGCCATTATCATCAAACTGCCCAACTCGACTGACTGGCAGTAGGAAGTGGGCCTGCCATCGTAAGGAAAACTCCCCAAGTTCATTGTCACTGATAGTAGGCAAGAGGAGCTGCCATTATAATTCTCTAACCCAGTCTTCACATGAGAAAAGACGTATGGTGACTTTCCCGTCGCTTTTCTGGATAACTTTAAGAACTATGCAATTTAATATAATCTTACTCACAACGTGTAGACAGTGGCGGCTGGTGCAGAAAATCAGTTGTGTGCTGTAACCCATCCCCCCTCCAAAAAATAAAAATATTTAGAAACATACCGGTATGTGGTTTTCAAGAGGCTCTCCACTGAGTTTTCCACACTGAACAAACACGCAAACAACCCCAACACATAAACACATTCCCCATTTAAAAACTATAGAATTATACAATTAAACACACAGTAACATGTGCAAACACTTGGTATGAACGCGCAATAGCAGAACTTCTCAATGTTACCAACATCATTGAAATAAAACCAGCAACGTCTTAATGCAAAATGACATGTTATGTTTTTATAGTGACATTTATAAACTAGACATTTTTAATTAAAGTAAATCACAATGTCATGTCCTTATTTTGACAACATAAAAAGTACAATTTTTATAGTTCATCGATGTACAAATGTGGCTATAGAATAGGCAAGTTGTTAGTATTCTATCTTCTTTGGTATTAAAAGACCTGGCAGGACAGCTCTGCACTATTTTGTTTTCCCGTTTGCTTTGAGCGATCCCCTCTTAAACACTACCGCCGAGTCAAAAGGGTGCCACCTGCCACGTTCTCACATGGGTCGTAATGCAAGTGCTGCCTCTCTGTGGTCGAACGAAGAATCGCTGTGAAGTGGTGTCTTGGCTGTTGTTTCCACAGCCTATCGGAGAAGTTGAGCACGCATGCGCAAAAGGCAGAGTTCCTGATTTCTAGCTAAAAGCTTAGAAATTCTCGCTGAGCTGTGATCGCACAGCCACCCTTGTGAGGGGAGTTGAATACTTTCATATTCTTTGGCTAACGTCTTTTTCAATGCACTGTATTTGATAGAAAGTAATTTATTTTCCCAATAGGCAATGTGCTGCAGCACTTCAGCACATAAGGTACGGCCGCCCCTGCGTGTAGAGTACTTAGGGCCAGTTGTACGAACAAGGAATAAAGCTGGGATAACTCTTATTTCCGCGTTAGCGCCAGAAACCAGTTGTACGACGACTGGATAAGTTGTATTCCGAGTATAACCTCGGAACACGTTATACGGGAGGGATAGTGCGTTATTCCGAGAATAAACATGGCGGATATGATAATAGAGTCTGATAGTGACGATGAAATCCTTCGTGATTTATTTTTAAGAACAAGAAAGACGCGGAATGTGGGACCTCGTCCAGATTTGTTTAATAAATTTGATGATAATGTGTTTTTCACCAAATTTCGCTTGACGAAAGAGACTGTTTTGCGTCTTCTGGATATGATCAACGATCGCTGGGAGCATATGACTGACAGGCAGGTTAGCCTAACATTATTTTTAATTGATTTGAATTAATCTGCTGTGTCTAAATTGTAGTGTAGCAACGCTTAATCATCAAATATAGAACTAGGTTTATTACTGTTGTTGGAAGTAGGCCTATTTTAAGTTTAATAAGTTACTTTGCGGAATTGTATATCACTAGGAATTTGTTAGACATGTGCCCATATAGAAAACTAGTAGTGCTTCGCTACAGTAGTTCCACAGGATTTCTTGATTTGTGAGCCTGTAATTGTTTATAGTTTTTAATGTTGTATGGAACAGGAACACATTCGTGAGGATTTAAGAGGTTTTCGTAATGTTTAATCCATCAACGAAACTACTTCCAGGAAGAAAGCTACCCTCTTGTCTTGCAGACCTTACCTCAACAGGGGGTGACCAAACTAGCAAACCGAGCTCAATAGCTGCAGTCGCTTAAGTGCGGCCAGTATCCAGTAATCGGGAGATAGAGGGTTCGAGCCCCACTCTCGGCAGCCCTGAAGATGGTTTTCCGTGGTTTCCCATTTTCACACCAGGCAAATGCCGGGGCTGTACCTTAATTAAGGCCACGGCCGCTTCCTTCCACGTCCTAGGCATTTCCTATCCCATCGTCACCATAAGATATATCTGTGTCGGTGTGACGTAAAGCAAAATAGCAAAAAGAAAAAAAAAAAAAAAAAAGCAAACTAGCAAATACCAAAATTACACGGACTTTGCCTACTTAGTATTACATGTGCGTACTGTTCACAGTCTTATGAGCGCTGAGAGCCACGGTATGAAGTAATCGCAAATACTTTAATACACCAATACCGGACAGCTGTATCTCAACAGCATTGAGTGGAGTGCGAACAGCGATGGTGGTGACATCTAGCGTGTTGGTGTGAACTGCATACTCGTCTATGCTACAGCTGAGAGGAATGCACTACACTCATTGGAAATATTTTTGTTAAAATAATTGAATTATCACAATAATTAAGAATGAAATTTTAAAATATGAAATTTCTCCTTTATAAACCTTCAAACGAGCATTATGTTAGCCGTGCCTTTCGCTATGTCTTAAAAATTATAAAGCAGAATCTGTTTGAGGATCCACCCAGCCTCTGTGGAAATACTTAATAATTACACTCTCCTCTTCTTTCTAACTTCTCAATTACCTGGCGCAGGATTTTGTATGGACTTAGCCTAGTTTTCCGGCCGGATGCCTTTCATAACAGCAATCATATGTGGAGGGATATATACCGTACTCACTAGTATTTTTTTTTGTTTTTTTTGTTTTTTTGCATGTGTTGTATATACTTGAGGATGCGTATGAATACGAACACAAACCCATAGCCCTCGATCTACAGGAATTAACAGACGCGATTAAAATCTCCGACTTAGCCGGGAATCGTACCAGGGCCCTCTGAACCGAAGGTCAGTACGCTGACCATTCCGTGGTGGTGATTATTTTAAAAGGAAGTACAACTGGACAGTCATCCTCTATTAACACTAATCAGAAGGGAAATGGGCCGGCCCCGTGGTGTAGGGGTGGTGTGCCTGCCCCTTACCCGGAGGCCCCGAGTTCGATTCCCGGCCAGGTCAGGGATTTTTGCCTTTACCTGAGGGCTGGTTCGAAGTCCACTCAGCCTACGTGATTAGAACTGAGGAGCTATCTGACGGTGAGATAGCGGCCCCGGTCTAGAAAGCCAAGAATAACGGCCGAGAGGATTCGTCGTGCTGACCACACGACACCTCGTAATCTGCAGGCCTTCGGGCTGAGCAACGGTTGCTTGGTAGGCCAAGGCCCTTCAAGGGCTGTAGTGCCAAGGGGTTTGGTTTTAGAAGGGAAATGGAAGAAGTCCAACACTCAAAACAATGAAGGTATCATAAATGGGGGGGGGGGCACGAAGAGCTAACCAATCAGCCAAAGAGCCAGCGGGGACAGATAACCTAACAACATCCGTGATTTATTAAGATTTTGGGAAAGAGAAGAAGCTGTAATTAAGAAACAGTAGTTTGGTCCATTATGTTGACTTCTTCTTCTTCTTCTTCTTCTTCTTCGGTACGGCCGATCTTTCCGAACTCTACAGAGCAACTCAACCTCACGCTGCCATCTCGCTTTTGCCGTTCTTTGAATTTTCTGTTTTACCTCTGAAGACAAAAATACATACCGGTAATATATAACACATATTGGGGTTACGTGAGTGAACTACGATGTTCCTGACAAGGATGAAGGGTCCAGAATTTCCTAACGTCTCTTTCACAAATTAATGCATGAAGAATTAGCATACACACGTTTTAAGTTAATTGGACTGGTGCTCAAGCCTATGCCAATAATGCACTGAAATAATTTTCTTGCGCCGGGCTGAGTGGCTCAGACGGTTGATGCGATGGCCTTCTGATCCAATTTGGCAGGTTCGATCCTGGCTCAGTCCGGTGGTATTTGAAGGTGCTCAAATACGTCAGCCTCGTGTGGGTAGATTTACTGGCATGTAAAGGAATTCCTGCGGGATTATATTCCGGCACCTCGGCGCGTCCGAAAACCGTAAAAGCACTTAGTGGGACGTAAAGAAAATTATTATTATTTTCTTACAGTAAAAGAAAAGGTGACTGGATTCGAAAGTCATGGCTTTAAATTTTCAGTTTCAAGACTACCACGATAAGCATTACACGCTACAGACCCGCAAGTTTTCGATTGTGAAATTTATGGCACTGTTTAACAATATGGATCCTCAAGCTTGAGTATACTAGAGTTGCATATTTGTTAATATTATCGGTCTTACTTCCTACTAACATTTCAGTAGGGTATTTGATTGAATTTCTTAATATAAGGGGCATAGAATGTAACCTCAACACAGATGGAAGGTCATTACTTTTTGTAATACTTGCGGTCCTTATCATTTCCCAAGCCCATTATCTTGCTGGGTAATTTGTTCAGCGCATAACACTTTTCTTGGAATATAACTGCAATGTAAGATTATTTAGTGACAAACACCGATACATTATAAACAACACGGCAGTGCGCCAAGAATCATGCAGATGGCAATATGTTTTTGAAGAGTTGGTCACACCAAGCCATGTAGGTAGCAGCACTATCGGCTTTCTCGCTGAAAACAGCAAGCTGTCCGGTATTATCATATTAAAGTATTTGGTAATCGTCAAGATGCTACCGCCTACCACAGCCAGTGGAATACATTCATTATGACAGGCTAATGCTGCACGCTTATTTTAACTCAGTGCAGCAAACGGTAATGTAGGAAAAGAAGCCTTCAGCCTAAACAACAAAAGTACCAGAACCGTATGAACTTATACTTTGAGCCAAATTATTATTATTATTATTATTATTATTATTATTATTATTATTATTATTAGGACCTTCTTTCTTTCTTTCTTTCTTTCTTTCTTTCTTTCTTTCTTTCTTTCTTTCTTTCCTTCTTATAATCCCTTTACCCTCCAGGGTTGGTTCTTCCCTCGGACTTATCGAGGGATCCCACCTCTATCGCCTCAAGGGCAGTGTCCTGGAGCGGCACACCTTGGGTCGGTGGGATATAACTGAGGAGGACCAGTACCTCGCCCAGGCGGCCCCAACTGCTATGCTGAACAGGGGCTTTGTGGGGTGGGATGGGAAAATCGGAAGGGGTAGGCAAGGAAAAGGGAAGGAAGCGGCTGTGGTCTTAATTTAGGTACCATCCCGGAATTTGCCTGGAGGAGATGTGGTAAACCACGGAAAACCACGTCGAGAATGTCTCAGGTGGGAATCGAACCCATCTCTACTCAGTTGACCTCCCGAGGTTGATTGGACCCCATTCCAGCCCTCGTACCACTTTTCAAATTTCATGGCAGTGCCTGGAGTCGAACCCGGGCCTCCGGGGGTGGCAGCTAATCTCACTAACTGCTACACCACAGAGGCGAACGATTTTACATGCACGTTTCTTGCTTCTTTTAAAATTTAATTTAATTTCGTTTATCAGTTTCACAAGGATAATGACGTCAGTAATTCATATAATCAACGTAACAGGAGTATATTTTATAAGACACCGATATTAATTTCAGAAGCTCGTAATTTTGAATTACGTCACGACAGACGAAAATTAATATTCTTTACTCAAGACATCAAATTTCACGGTAGTCAAGGTTAACACAGGATCAGAGTGAGAGTGCTTTCGACGGAAGGTAGAAAGTAGTAAAAACATTCCATTACACTGCACTTTTTTCTCGACTTTCTCTTCTTTACTTCGATGTGAAAAACAAGAACTCACTTTGACTCGTCTCAGTCTCGTATTCGCTTTCATCTAATGAAGAACACGTACCGTTGTGGCTGTTGAAGCTTTCATTGTCTCTGTAGTTGAAACAGCTATGTCTTCAGAGCTACCGCAGGACATCAAGAAGGTGGATGAAGAGCTTAACCAACAATTATTACGAGATTTTACTGGCGAAAAAACAGGATTTGTTCAAGTAGGCCCTCAGAAGTGGTTCTTTCCAAGCAAGTTCGCAACTGAGTGGAGTAACTACTACAATTTGAAAGTTCGTTCAGATGACGTATGGGTGGTAACCTTCCCTAGATCAGGTATGTATGCCTACAGACTATTTATTATTTATTTATATATTTATACTTTTAATGCCGCCTTTTGCCATTTCTTGATAGATGCAGGACTTTTGTAACTGTATCTTGACACAGGCCAGAGCAAAGTGTAGCTTCCAACGAAGTCCCAGTCTCATCTATGGCTGTGACAATATGGAAGCTGCTGGGGTATGGGTAGTCATTTGTGCTGCAATAGCACTTTCTGGCGCAGTGAGGAAAGCGATTGCAAACTACCTCACTCCTCATTTTTCCTAGTACGCCTCATTTTGGCGCCGCCATTTCTTTCTGTGGTTTCCCTGTAACCACATAGACTTTGGTGGTGCTATTTGATGATCCAACCAGCCTATGGACTGATGACCAGACAGACAGACATACTTTAATTTAGCTAATAACTTTTAGTGGCGGGTGTGTCTATGGAGGGAGATGTTCGGCTCTCGCGGTGCAAGTCTCTCTATTTGACGCCCATCGGACAGCCTGCAAGTCTGGAAGTGAATCCAGGCTTTTGGCATGCAAACTAGAGATTGGAAATTGTACACCACCACATCCCCTACCCTCCACCAACGGGATTCAAACTGGCTATCCACGGTGTCAGACTTGACGCCTTAATGGCCATAACCACCAGGCGGGCTGTTACAGGCAACTGTTCGAAACAAATACCAAATTAAGGCACTTCGTGTCCGCCTCTGTGGTGTAGTGGTTGGCGTGATTAGCTGCCAGCCCCGGAGGCCCACGTTCGATTCCCGACTCTGCCACGAAATTTGAAAAGTGGTACGAGGGCTGGAACGGGGTCCACTCAGCCTCGAGAAGTCAAATATGTAGAGGAGGGTTCGAATCCCTCCTCAGCCATCCTCGAAGTGGTTTTCCGTGGTTTCCCACTTCTCCTACAGGCAAATGCCGGGATGGTACCTAACTTAAGGCTACGGCCGCTTCCTTCCAATCTTCCTATTCCCCCACACGGACCCTGTTCAGCATAGCAGGTGAGGCAGCCTGGGCGAGGTACTAGTCCTCCTCCCCAGTTGTATCCCCGACCCGATGTCTGCAGCTCCAGGACACTCTCCTTGAGGCGGTAAAGATGGGATCTCTTGCGGAGTCCAAGGGAAAACCAACCCTGTAGGGTAAACAGGTTAAGAAGAAGGCAGTTCGTTTTAAGTTTCGAATGTTCTTTCGGCAAAGATTTGGGCGATACTTAAGGCCCGGATTTTTAAAGAATATGCACATATGCAAATGCATATTTTGAACGTTAGTGCATATAGATATATTTTTCTCTTATGTGTGATCGATTATGTAAGATATCTGAACGAAATGAAAAATATAATGAACTCTATATATGTTTTACATCGCTTGGCAAAACGAGAAACCTTCCCTGATCAAGGACAGTGCTTTCAGTTTCGCAGACGGATAATGCCCCTTTTTACAACAGCTATGTCCTTCTTTCTGATATTTCAATCCATAAGCAACTACAAAAGTAGAATCAGGCAGTCTTTGCCAGAAGAATGTTCCATGCACTCAGTGCCAGTGTAGAAGTATTGCCTAGTTACGTCCGTCGACGTAGAACGATCATTTTCAGCGTGTAAATTAATTCTGTCCGACAACAGAAAGTCATTGACCCCTGAGAACATCGAAAAACTGTTAATAACCTACTGCCATGCATCATTTTACAAGGAATAAAACTTGTTTATCAATTTAACACTGAGTTAAAATTAAATAATACATTTGTTAAGTGTATTTTTTATTTTAGTGCATATATTCTTGCATATTTTCACCATTTTTAGTGCATATGTGCATGCATATTTTTGGAGTTTTTAGTGCATATGAATCCGGGCCGGATTTTTAAAAAATGCATTTGCGCATATGCAAATGCATATTTAAAATGTTAGTGCATATTTTAACGTAAGTGCATATACATATATATTTTTCTCTTATGTTGTGATCGATTATCCAAGATATCTGAACGAAATGAAAAATCTAATGTTGTACATCCACTGGCAACACGAGAAGCCTTTCCCGATCAAGGAAAGTGCTTTCAGTGTCGCAGCACAAGCAGGTAGACGGATGTACAAGTGTTGCCCAGTTACGTCCGTCGACGTAGAACGATCATTTTCAACGTACAAATTAATTCTGTCCGACAACAAAAAGTCACTGACCCCTGAAAACATTGAAAAACAGTTGAGAACCTACTGGCAAACATAATTTTGCAAGTAATTAAACTGTTTATCAATTTAACACTCAGTTAAAATTAAATAATGCGTTTGTAAGTGTATTTTGTTTTATTTTTAGTGCATATTTTCAGCATATTTTTGGAGTTTTTAGTGCATATGAATCCAGGCCCTATATACCGTATAAGTCCAATAATACTGCTCGTAGGACCTCCCTCGTATTCTAGAAACGTAGCCACCCATTCAACCACGATTCTCTCTAGTCCAATGCAGTAGCGGCGATTAGGGGTGGGGGCTCTTTGTGGAGAAAACATTGCAATTTATTACATCTCAGCCGACTGAAACTAGTGATTATTAATAGAAACAATCTGTACAAGCCCCGTTGTCTTATCAGCTCTTTCCTTTATGTTCTTCAATTATTAACAAAATTATTGGCGGAAATACGCACAAAATATCGTTCGTCGCGGCTAACCGATTTGTATAGTGCCAGTGGGTAGTGGAGACTTTGCATGTGCTGTGAGGAAAGGTAACAGGGAGATTTTATTTATTTTATTATATTTTGGCCAAGGTCATGGACACTGAGGTATGATTCACCACCTTGCCACGCGCATTCCTCAGTCTGGCAGTCGCTTTAGTGTCTCTTTTTGCTAGGGGCTTTACGTCGTTCCGACACAGATAGGTCTTATGGCGACGATGGGATAGGAAATGACTAGGAGTTGGAAGGAAGCGGCCGTGGCCTTAATTAAGGTACAGCCCCAGCATTTGCCTGGTGTGAAAATGGGAAACCACGGAAAACCATTTTCAGGGCTGCCGATAGTGGGATTCGAACCTACTATCTCCCGGATGCAAGCTCACAGCCGCGCGCCTCTACGCGCACGGCCAACTCGCCCGGTGCTTTAGTGTCTGTTAGTTTCATAGTGTGTAGGCAAATACTAAATGACTCTTAATAGTACCGTATAATCACGCCGTGCTTCTATTTAAATGTAATACTTGTGTAATATTGTTCCTTTGGTGAAAGTTTCATTGTATGGCAATAAAAATCTCAAAAAGAACTAATATTACCGCACTTGAGTTGGTAAACTGTTACCTCTCTGTGTCGAAATTCGCTCAGAGAACATTAAAAGACTTACCATTTTGTAGCTTTTTTTTCAGTTTTGATTTATATACGCCCCAATCCTCCTGCCGCTATATCCCACAAACACGGGTACCTTCTTTAGTCTGTACATTTTTGCCCCCCCCCCACCACTTTTAATTCCTAGTCGCCGCTACTGGTCCAATAGCCCTCATTTTCGTCAGTAATATCAAATACAGTAGAGACAATACGCGACACTGCGAGATATCGAGGGACAGAGATTAGAGCTCTGTCTAGCGGAGTGACCTGGAGTTAATGATTATGTCATAAGAGCACGTGTATTTGTTTGTGAAGTTTTTGACGATCTGTATGCGTTTGCAGTAAATTGACGTAAGTAAATAGTAGCGTGTGTTATTCCTTTATATCTCTTCTCAACATGAGTGGAAAGACATGTGCTGTGTTTGGCTGCAATAACTATGAAGTGCAGAAGGATTCGCGGTCTTTCTTCCGTTTCCCTCGTGACAAGAACAGTAAGTAAATATTGTGTTTGCATATATATTCTTCAAGTGATACGAGATTTTTATAGTACTTCCTAAACATCTAACCTGCGCGACCCATATTTTAACTGGTTTAAAATATAATAAACTTATTTTATTCTATAGTGCAGCAGTTAACCTTCAATACGCGTGTGGTGTGGGTGCGAATTGTGGGTTTTGATTTAATTCAGGAAAATGCATGTGCATATGTGTGTGGCTGCTTGTGTTCCAAGTTAACCCATTTGGAATGCCGTAATGCGTTGTCAAGCACTGAAGAAAATGTGGGTGACTTAAGAAATATACATATTTTGTTGAAACAAAATGATGATGCAAATTTGCTTTATCCTAATGTAATTGCAAGTATTGCTTATAGGGAAATTTTGAATGTTTTTGAGGCTAAATGTATAGATTTTCTTTCTGTTAGTAGGCTTCATGTTAAGAGGAAAATTGTCCAGCTTTTAATTGTTAATTCATTGAATCATGTGTGTAAGGAATGTGCCGATATTTTTATTGAGGAATGTCTTAATGTGATGATACAATGTTTTTAAATGAGAAAAAACAAATCTAGCCATAAAAGTTCAGGCAGGACTGCTAAAGCTAAAAAAGTAATGCATAAATGAAAGATCAAGCCCTTTCACAGCAGTCCATTTCACATCTTGATTATATGTCTAATTTCAGTCTTTAAATAATAACTGTGTCGGTGCGACGTAAAGCCAATAGAAAAAAATAATAACCTGTTAAATAATTCTTCATTCGTTTATCCAGAATTGCTTTACCAGTTTTGAAGTTAATATCTTAATATCACTTTCTTTCTAGACGTAATTTATTTATCCATTTCCGTATATATATTTCCATTGATACTTGAATTTAGCGCGGATTTCCAGGTCACGCCACTAGGAGCGCCACTTGCGAATTGTCTCCTATTTTAACAAGGCTAAATCCGGAAGTGTCGCGTATTGTCTCTATTGTATTTGGTAATATCCCTTGATCTACCCCCTTAAAAGCCTTGGATAAGCCAATATTTTCTATTTACTTTGTATTTAACCCGGGAGTGGAAACGTGGATTTTTGTAACGTTAATAGTAACGTGGGGTGTCCTCGGACCCCCAGCAGTTTCCCGTCGTCTGTGTTGCTGGAAATAACGCAAAGTTATATTTTCATAAATAAACAGTAAGATAGGTTTTAAAAGAGAATAAAACTACAGTATAGTGTAAGGTATGTTATTGGCACATCAACAAACAGATACAAATCACTGATGCAACGCTAATTCAGTTTGCAATCGTATTGTAAGTCTCAATCAGATTCACTAGTCGTGTGTTCACCAACATCAGTGCAAGTTTCACAAACATTTTTCATGTGCTTTATACACATATATCGTCAACACTTATTGCAGAATGACTTAGTCTTTATGTCCTTACTCCTGGGACAAATAGTGCATCTTGACTTGCCACTGGGACCTGGCTCTGCTTGTGAACCATCACTTAGTTCAATCTTCACTCGCTTGGCTGCTTTCTGGCGGATATGCCTAAGTATTTCGGGTTTCAGTGCCCTTTTTCTAAGTTGATCTTCAACAAGTTTAATACCAATTTCTGCCAGAAATTTACTACTCTTCATCTTCTTATCTGGCATGTTACAGCTGTAAATTACATTGCTATTTATTCCCGCAATATCCAGAACTCTGAAGAAAATCACCAATGGTTAGCGTTTACATTTTCTAGACGAGGTGCTTCACTCGTCAACGACATCCATACCATACTTGGTGAGGTTGTAAAAGGTAGTTATATTCGGTTTGTTGTGGCCACCTGTAGACAAATGTATGCTATCATCCTCCAAGTGCATTGTTGACAACATTAGCACAGCCTTATTTTTCTTTGGGGCATAAGACACAAGTGTCATATTTTGCCGGAAAACAGATAGTGAGGAATTAAGTGTTCTTTTCTGCGCAACAAATTCCTTTGGCACTTTTCTTCTAAGGAATGACAAAGCTACACAAAGTAAGAATACAATAGGTCTAATATCAACAGTGACACATAACAATGCGCATACAACCTCATTATTTAGTAATGGGAATATTACTTACCCACAAACAAATGCACAGAAATGCAACATTATGTACACAAAAATGTTTCACAAACGGTAACGTGTGGGTCCACGAGCACCCCAGTCACATTAACTAGCTGCTTACTTCTTCCAAGACGGAGAACACTCGAGACACATGCAGTATCGTGTAAAGCGAACATTTGAATGAAGGTAGACAAAGCATTAGCAGTTCAGCCAACTAAACATAAACGCAGTAGTTCGAGAACTGACCGTGGGGGTCTAGCAGCACCCCGCGTTGCCATTACAGGGTTAAGGTCGAAATATCCAAATATTCCTCTGGCCATTATTATAAGCGGGAAAGGAAGGTATTATTTTCCACCAACTCTGACGTGACAGAATCCTTCTGCACAATTCGAGAGAATTAAGCCGAAACTCTCCTTTGTTTAGACATCTGAAATTATGGAAAGAGTATTTATTTTAGTAGTATCCGTTCGTTAGAATGAAATGCCAGCAGTCACGTGGGCTTAATACTCATCAACCTGATTCTAGTATACAGTTAAAAATAAATGCATATGTCCAAACGAGTAGGTAAAGGCGAGCTCGGTTCGCCCGGAAGGTTCCGCGATCGACTCCTCATCACCCCCTGTGGGTGGGGGACGCAGATGAAGAATACACCCACGGTATCCCCTGCCTGTCGTAAGAGGCGACTAAAAGAGGCCCAAGGGGCTCTCAACTTGAGAGCGTGGGTTGGTGACCACGGGGCCCTTAGCTGAGATCTGGCATTGCTTCCACTTACTTGTGCCAGGCTCCTCACTTTGATCCATCCAGTCCGACTTCCCTTGGTCAACTCTTGTTCTTTTCCGACCCCGATGGTATTAAGGCATTCAAGGCCTAGGGAGTCTTTCATTTTCACGCCCTTCGTGGCCCTTTCTTCGTCCGTTACTTCATTTCTCGAAGTGACAGATCCCTCCTTATTTCTTCCTTTTTCTCTGTCTACCCCCTGTGGTTGGGGGATGCAGAGAAAGAATACACCCACGGTATCCCCTGCCTGTCGTGAGAGGCGACTAAAAGGGGCGACCAAGGCATGATTATATTAGAACCATGAAACTACTTTTGATTGGTACGATCACGCGGGGAACACCATGGGTTGCCTGTACTCGCGAGTAGTACCACTATATTAGGTACGAAATAGGTTTGTGATTAGTAGCAGCAGAGAGTGGGTCACTGTGGGTTTCCAGTACCCGTGAGTCGCACCCTTGTGAGCAACACCACGGGTCTGGGCGTTGCCTGTGATTAGTACCACTATATGAGCGGCACCGTGGGTCTGCGTTGCCTGTACGACGTACAATACTTGTGAGTAGTACCATCATGTGTGGAACACCGCGGGAATACCGGCGCCCGTGATTAGTACAGTACACCTAGGCGAGGAACACCATCGGTTTGCGTTGGCTATGAGTGGCGCCATTATGTGAGAAACACCATAGGTCTACCTTACCTGTACGACGTCCAATACTTGTGAGTAGTACCATCATGTGTGGAACACATTGAGTCTTCGCTACTTTTGATTAGTACCCCAACAAGACAAATACCATGGTTCTCCTTTAGTAGCGATAAGTACCATTATGCGGGGCCGTTGACCTGTATTTTGGACCCCTTTAGACAACAAGCATCTTCGATTCAGGATTGTGCTTTAGAAGTAGTCTCTTGATCAGTGATACTATTTTTATGGTAGTTTTTGGGTAGGATCCACTGATTGTTTTAAATTCATATCCATCCATTCATTCTTCATGCCATTTTTTATTTTGGTCAGTGGATGATTTAAAACTTTTAATTTGTCATTTCATTCCGTACCATCAGGGGCCGATGACCTAGATGTTAGGCCCCGTAAAACAACAATCATCATCATCGACTCCCCATCAGGAAGTCGAAAAATTCAAGAAACGTGTTTCCCACTTCTGGAGGTGCCCATGGCCATGAGATTCGCTCAGCCTGCACCAAAAATAAGTAAGTTACCAAGTTAATTTTCCGATAGCAACCAGGCGTAGGCCTAACCACTCTATCACGCCAAGTGCCCATGTTACGAATAGTAATAGCCTTTACCTTTTATCTCATCAAGGACGTTCATGGCCTTGCTCTTGCTTTTATGTGTCCCAAGGAGCAGAAATTTGACAGGCCTGAACTCTGATATGCAATACTACTACTACTACTACTACTACTACTACTACTACTACTACTACTAATAATAATAATAATAATAATAATAATAATAATAATAATAATAATAATAATAATTGTACCGGGCGGTACACCTCCACGCCGCTAATTCAAATATTGCGCCAATTGAAACTTCTCTACTGGAGAAACTTGGAACTTTAACTACTGCACTAATTCCACGGTTATTCAGAAGATGTCACTGAGTGTTTTTATTTGCCTTTTGTTTTTCAACGATTAAGAGGTGTGGACAATCTCTAACAGATGTCTCTACTCAAAACTATGGTAACACACTCTGGTGCAATGGAATGAACTTTCTTGAAGAAATATTGTATTCCTAAGTTTTATTTTTACTAAATTTTGTTCTGTGGTTTGTGGGTTGGCAATATAAATCCTTTCTTTCCGCCCGTTTTGAATGTAACCAATCAGGAATTTATGTAATTAATTTTCCACCAATAAGGTGTTTCTTCCTCGTCTTGTGTATTAGTTTTTGCTGTTATCCAATAAAAGCGAAAGGGTGTGTCTACTCATTTCTGAAAGGTCTCGAATGTTCCACGAGGGTATATAAACTGCTGATTTTCTTGTCTCGGTGCCACTTCAGTAACATCTAACTTAGTGTGTGTGGAAATGTAGCAGGGGGCGGAAGCGCCTCTTTCTTCAAGCAGCAGTTCTTCTACAAGGTAATGGCCTGTTAACATCTTCATTTCTTGCTAGCTTAGCAGTTTAACTCTCGGGGAGGGTTCGAAACCTTTAGTATGTAACCTACCTTTTTAAAATGTAAATTCTTTTCTGTCTATGTAAATCTATAAATTATAAATCTATAAATTACTGTAAAGCGGGGATAGAGAGTGCTTTACCCTCTCGAATTCCCCTTCATTTGGAAATCGAGGTAACTACGTTTTCATAACCGTTTCTTCTCTTCCTTAAAATATTAAAGTTTCTCATAAGGGTCACCTCTTTAGCTTGGGATTAGCCCCTGTGTTTCGGCCTAGAGCCACTTGGGTTTTAAAAGTGTATTTAGGAGTGCAAGTTCACGCCTCCAATCTCTTCTGTACTTTGGGCCAGTAACTTAACCTGATGTTTTGTTTTCTTCATGCGAAGGCCCCGTAGGTTGGGTGTTAATTACCCCTGTTTCCTTGTGTGCCTTAAGGGCAGATAGAAATGAAGTTTGTTGTAGCCTTTGATAGGCTTGTAAAATTGAGAGCGGGTCTGCTCTTTTTCTTAACATTGTAATTAGGAGCAAGTGCTCCTCGTACTTAGGGGTTTTCTGCCCTTTAGCAATTGTGGTTGTGAGCTGAGAGCTCAGGAATTAAACTTGGGGCTCGAAGCCCAAATCTTGTAACGAACTGTAATTTGTTAATTTGTTGATCTGCTACTTGGTACCTGTTATACTCTGTTAATTGTTGATTTTGAAAAGAAAATATAACCTTTGTTAAAGTTTTAAATTAACTTTAATTTTGTAGTTGAGACCTATTCCAGCCCGCACATTCTTTCACCTCTAACTACCACGGATATCTCCGTAATAATAATAATAATAATAATAATAATAATAATAATAATAATAATAATAATAATAATAATAATAATAATAATAATAAAGTTTAATATTGATGTACACCTATTTCTGCTACCTACGGAATAAGTAATGATGTGTCGATTGCTGTCGTCCAAGTATTGCTATGTTAGAATTTAGCTTGGCTAACAGTTTGTTGGCCGACCTCGCGGTCTAGGGATAGCGTGCCTGCTTTTCACCCGAAATCCCCAGGTTCGATTCTTGGACATATCAGGCATATTTACCGGGACCAGAGGGTTGGTTCGACGTCAACTTAGCCTATACCACTATAATTGAGAAGCTATTTGACAGTGAAATGGCTACCCCGGTCTAGAAACTAAGAAAAACCGCCGAGATGATTCGTCGTGCTGACCATGCAGGGCATTCGGCTGAGCAGCTTAAGTTTGGCAGGCCAAGGACCGTCAGGTGTTAGTTTTACCGTTTGCTGAATCGCCTTTCAGCTGAGTACAAAGCAGAAACTGTTGAACGTGTTGTCTTTTATGCGGGTATTTCCAGCCCAGTGTCAACTTCAGGGCACAGCATTGGTCTGAATTAAAGAGAGTACCGAACAATTAGCTAACGAGGTTTACTAGCATCATAGTCATTTTATTTTAGCCGGAGAGGCGGGATGGTTTTGGCTATGCCAAGAAACTATAATTGAAGGGGTTGAAGGGCACAATTTCATTCAGTACAATGATCAAGGTCCGCCTCTGTGGTGTAGTGGTTAGCGTGATTAGCCGCCACCCCCGGAGGTCCGGGTTCGATTCCAGGCTCTGCCACGAAATTTGAAAAGTGGTACGAGGGCTGGAACGGGGTCCACTCAACCTCGGGAGGCCAACTGAGTAGAGGTGGGTTCGATTCCCACCTCAGTCATCCTCGAAGTGGTTTTCCGTGGTTTCCCAACTCTCCTCCAGGCAAATGCCGGGATGGTACCTAAATTCAGGCCACGGCCGCTTCCTTCCCTCATCCTTGCCTATCCCTTCCAATATTCCCATCCCCCTACAAGGCCCCTGTTCACCATAGCAGGTGCGGCCGCCTGGACGAGGTACTGGTCATACTCCCAGTTGTATCCCCCGACCAAGAGTCTGAAGCTCCAGGACACTGCCCTTGAGGCGGTCGAGGTGGGATCCCTCGCTGAGTCCGAGGGAAAAGCCGAACCTGGAGAGTAAACAGATGATGATGATGATGATGATGACAATGATCAAGAAGGATGATTCACAGAACAAATGTACCAAGTGAAATTTCCCAACCGAGTGGGAGACAGGTGCAGTCTATATCAACAGATATGGCCGGTGATTGATTGATTATTTATTTATTTATTTATTTATTTATTTATTTATTTATTTATTTATTTATTTATTTATTTATTTATTTATTTATTTATTTATTTATTTATTTATTTATTGACTGATTGATTGATCATTCGGGATGTATTTACTATTCCGTTTATCCATTGTGTTTGATAGTGTGATATCGTGTGTGTAAATGAAGATGTTCATTAGGACGAACACAAATACCCATTCCCCGAATTAGAGGAATAAACAAGACGTAGCTAACATTCCCGGCCCAGTCGGGAAACGAATCCAGGATCTTATGAACGAAAAGCCTCTAGCTGACCAATGGGCCAAGGAACCACAAAAAATGTATTTACGACATATGTATTAAGCATTCCTAATGGATAAGGCTGGAAATCCGTGTTGTGTCTTATCTACTATTGATCGGCCTTGATCAAATAATTATCGAAAATTCCAATTATAATACCGTACGTAAATGTAGAAGTGTCCTTCTCTATGGTGTAGTGGTTAGTGTGATTAGCTGCCGCCCCCGGAGGCCCGGGTTCGATTCCCGGCTCTGCCACGAAATTTGAAAAGTGGCACGAGGGCTGGAACGGGGTCCAGTCATCCTCGGGAGGTCAACTGAGTAGAGGTGTGTTCGATTCCCACCTTAGCCATTCTGGAAGTGGTTTTCCGTGGTTTCCCACTTCTCCTCTAGGCAAATGCCGGGATGGTACCTAACTTAAGGCCACGGCCGCTTCCTTCCCTCTTCCCTTCCAATCTTCCCATCCCCCAGCACGACCCCTGTTAAGCATAGCAGGTGAGGCCGCCTGGGCGAGGTACTGATCATCCTCCCCAGTTGTATCCCCAGACCCAGAGTCCGAAGCTCCAGGACACTGCCCTTGAGGCGGTAGAGGTGGGATCCCTCGCTGAGTCCGAGGAAAAAGCCAACCCTGGAGGGTAAGCAGATTAAGAAGACGTAAATGTAGAATCAAAGTCTGTTACTTACAAATAACGCAATTTTTCGTCATTGTCGCCTGAAAGAGAAATCCGCTGCGGCCTAGCCTCACTAAAATCTTAATGAGGTAACTGCGACGCTTGAAAAAAACCTTTGCTCACTGTTGGTAGTCATTAATTAATTTTCTAGTACTGAAATTAAAGTATAAAGTTGTTCCGAGGTATCTATGGAACAGCAGAGGTGAAAGAAGGTGCTGGGATGAATAGGTCTCAACTTACGAAATTAAAGTTAATTTAAAATTTAACAAAGGTTATATTTTCTTTTCGAGATCAAGAAATAACAAGTATAACAGGAACTCAGTTGTATATCAACAAGTTAAGAATGTACAATTACAGTTTATTAATGGATTTTGTGCTTCGAGCCCCAGATTCACAACCCCTGAGCAATGAGCCCAACTTTACTTATACACAAGATTCAACAAAGGGGCAGAAAACCCCAATCATGCCAAGGAGCATTTGCTCCCAGTTACCCAGTTAAGCCTGCTCGAGGCACACAGAAAATACAATATAAGAAAGAGCAACCAGCCCTCAAAGTTCAAGCCTATTCAAAGGCCACACCAAACTCCACCTTCAAGTTGCCCTCCAGGCACACAAGAACAGGGGTAAAAATACCCAACCTACTGAGACCTATTCACTAAAGAAACAGGACAATTACATGGCCCCAAAATACCAACTTGAGTGGAGGCGTAACTAGCACTCCTAATACACCTTTTTAAAACATATTTGGCTCTTAGGCCGCTTATGCAAGGGCTAATCCCATACTAAGGAGGTGACACGATAAGAAAACTTATTTACATTATGAAGAGAAGAAATACGGTAATGAAAACGTAGTCACCTCAGAACAATATGAGTGGGAGCTCGAGAGGGTTAAGCACTCTCTATCCCAATTTGTAGTTAAAGAGACAGAATTTTATACCAAGTGTCTTTTACATTTTAAAGGAAGGTTACATGATAAAAGTTTCGAACCTGCCCCGAGGGTTAAACTGCTGAGCTAGCAAGAAATGAAGTTATTAAAAGGCCATTACCTTATGGAAGAACTCCTGCCCGAAGGAAGAGGCGCTTCCCGCCCCCTGCTACATAATCACACTAGGAAAGATGTTACTGAAGTAGCCAGGAGACAAGAAAATCAGCAGTTTATATACCCTCGCGGAAAATTCGAGACGTTTCATGAATGTTTACAACCCGCCCACAAAATTTTATTGGATAACAGCAAAAACTAATACACCAGACGAAGAAGAAACACCTTATTGGTGGAAAATTAATTACAGAAATTCCTGATTGGCTACATTCAAAACAGGCGGAAAGAAAGGTTTATATTGCCAACCTACAACTGACAGATCAAAGTTTAGTTAAGACAAAACTTATGAATGTTAAATTTCTTCAGGACAGTTCATTCCTTTACACCAGAGTGCGTTATTATAGTTTTGGTAGAGACATCTGTTAGAGAATGTTCAAATTTCTTACTGCAGAGCAAACAAATACACATAGGGTTCGATTCCCGGTAGGGTCGGGAATTTTAACCATCATTGGTTAATTTCGCTGGCACGGGGGCTGGGTGTATGTGTTGTCTTCATCATCATTTCATCCTCATCACGACGCGCAGGTCGCCTTCGGGAGTCAAATCGAAAGACCTGCACCTGGCGAGCCGAACATGTCCTCGGACTCTCCCGGCACTAAAAGCCATACGCCATTTCATTTCATTTCATTTCGGATTTCAGTTCCTTACTTTACCTTTTGTTGTTGTATGTTGGGTATTCAGCCCGAAGGCTGGTTCGATATTCCACAGCTCCGCCAACAGCTGTCTTAGATGGCCTAGGCGTCATTGAAGAGACATATTAGGGAAATTAGTAGTTTCCTGTTGCTTTCCTCACTGGACCAGAAGTTGCTGTTACTTCCCAGTCTGCCAAGCCCACTGAAATACATGCACCAACCGACCCTATGAGCGATATTTTCATACCATTCATAACAGGGAGCAGAGCCTCCGTGGCTCAGACGGCAGCGCGTCGGCCTCTCACCGCTGGATACCGTGGTTCAAATCCCGGTCACTCCATGTGAGATTTGTGCTGGACAAAGCGGAGGTGGGACAGGTTTTTCTCCGGGTATTCCGGTTTTCCCTGTCATCTTTCATTCCAGCAACACTCTCCATTATCATTTCATAGCATTTATCACTCATTAATACATCACCTTGGGAGTGGCGACCCCATTGTAATAACAGCCTATATATGTTTCATTCATTACATTCCTGACCCGGTCAATGACTGGAAAACAGGTTGTAGGTTTTCATAGCAGGGACTATCTGCATAAGGAATGGTATTACTAGCATCACTCATACCTAAGCCACTTTCATATTGTCAAAGCCAAGGATGAGTCTCAGACAGGTCAGTGAAAGTAACAAATTTATTCTAGCCCATACCAGAAGACATAGTCCACTGTAAACCCTACATCTCACCAGCAAAGGAATAATAATAATAATAATAATAATAATAATAATAATAATAATAATAATAATAATGCCTCAGCTACCGTGTCCACACATTTTACTTTGACGCCATCTGGCTGTCTGTTCGTCAATTTCGATGTTCTGTTTTGCTATAGGCCTACTAGATAGCAGACCGAGTAAACCGAAACTACAGTGACTCTATATGTACAGTGTGGCCAAGGCCAGTCCAGCCGCCATGTTTTAGCCAAGTACTCAATTAGCTGATAGATGAAGGAGAATGATATTATTAGTATTTCAATAAAGAATAGACTAGGTATGTACATAGGCCTATCAGTATTTGTTATATTCAGAGTCTGACTACCTGACTTAAAACTTCAAAATTTAGTTATGCGTGGTATAGGCCTACAAGTCACTATTATTGAAGAGGTTAGAAATTCTGGTGTTGGTAGCTAGGCCTATCATAACATTTATATTATAACACATGTGGCATAAAATAGTATTGTCATTGTCTTGAATAATGAACGTGATGACTGTAAAGTTAGCCTACATATATTTTTTTCTATTTGCTTTTCGTCGCACCGACACAGATAGGCCGTATGGCGACGATGGGACAGAAAAGGCCTTAATTAAGGTACAGCCCCAGCATTTGCCTGGTGTGAAAATGGAAAACCATCTTCAGGGCTGCCGACAGTGGGGTTCTAACCCACTATCTCCTGGATGCAAGTTCACATCTGCGCCCCCCTAACCGCACGGCCAACTCGCCCGGTCATTTAAATTTTAAAAAATTATGACATTACCACATATCAGGTTACATGATACTACATATCAGAATATACAACGCAGTATCATAAAACTATACATAGAAATGTACTTTTTATATATGACTTATCGGTATGTATATAATCTGAACTCAGGCAGAAGATAGAAAATAATATGACTAGTTAACTGATGGGTAGACAAAATTGTATTACCTAGCTCCATATTTATGTTAACGTAATATAAGTTAACATAATATACTGTACCATTATACTCGTGGTACTAATAGAAATAATAGCGAAAACCTGCTACTCTTTAGTGGCGAAAACAATCAACTGCCATGGTCCCCGGGTTGTGTATAGTGCTCCTTTAATGATGGCTACGGTTTGATCCGCGCAACTAGGAATTAAATATTAGTATCACTATACAACATGCCTATCGTTTGAGAAAATACTACTTGTGCTCGGTGAAAACAAGCATTTTCCTGGTCCCAGTGTATTTGTATTCGGGACTCAATTATCGACCACCCGCTGTTCGATTTCCGTGATGTGCGACTAATTCTGTGCCCCGGTTCTGTTAGTACTGGTAGTTAGTTATCCGCTGTATTTTAAACATTCTATTTGCTACTATCGGTTTTGCTAATACATTGTTATAACTGTTATCATTACCTTATTCTTTTTTCTATCGCTCTTCCCAGAACTGTGGGGTTGTGTGGGGGGAATTGCGTCATACATGTGGATTTGGTCCTGTTTAACGGCCGGATGCTATTCCTGACGCAAATCCTATATGGAGGGATGTAATCACTATCGCGTGTTTCTGTGGTGATTTGTAGTGTGGTATATTGTCTGTTTATTCTGTACCCTGCTATCCCATTCACACAGGAAACAGGGAAATATTGTGCAGTCTTTTTGTTGTCTCAGCAGCAATGCAACGACCTTCAAATCAGCGCAAATTTGCTACTCATGTTCGTGATATTTAATTCTTTCACGACCGGGCGAGTTGGCCGTGCGCGTAGAGGCGCGCGGCTGTGAGCTTGCATCCGGGAGATAGTAGGTTCGAATCCCACTATCGGCAGCCCTGAAAATGGTTTTCCGTGGTTTCCCATTTTCACACCAGGCAAATGCTGGGGCTGTACCTTAATTAAGGCCACGGCCGCTTCCTTCCAACTCCTAAGCCTTTCCCATCCCATCGTCGCCATAAGACCTATCTGTGTCGGTGCGACGTAAAGCCCCTAGCAAAAAAAAAAATTCTTTCACGCACCAACTTTAAGGTCTCGTATGTTTCGGACAAGGGGCTGCCTGCTCGGTTCACCCGAACGGACGTGGGTTCGATTCTCCGTCAGGGAGTCGTAAAATTTAAGAAACGAGATTTGCACTTCCAGAGGTGCACATGACCCTGAGGTTCACTCAGCCTGCACCAAAAATGAGTACCTGGTTAATTCCTGGGGGCAAAGGTGGCCGGGCGTTAGAGCTAACCACTCCACCCCACCAAGTGCCGAGGTTACGGATGGTGGAAGCCTTTACCTGCCACCCCGCCAGGGGCCTTCATGGCCTGTATGGAGATGACGTTTTTTTGTTTCGGACAGATTTGTGGATTGTGTAGGTGGTGTGGTCATCTTTTCTATGAAATTTCTGTCTGTCGTCAGTTTACGAATCTGTGGTCCATCAACAAATAAAATTATGTAAAAGACGCACTAAAGGCTCAAATGCTGGGGTGCGTCTCAAGCACAATGGACTATATCGAACGACTTTATCTTGAAAAGGAATTACAGCCAAACATATACATAGGATGAAATGAAATGTCGTATGGCTTTTAGTGCCGGGATATCCCAGAACGGGTTCAGCTCGCCAGGTGCAGGTCTATTTGACTCCCGTAGGCGACCTGCGCGTCATGATGAGGATGAAATGATGATGAAGACAACACATACACCCAGCCCCCGTGCCATTGGAATTAACCAACTAAGGTTAAAATCCCCGACCCGGCCGGGAAGCGAACCCGGGACCCTCTGAACAGAAGGCCAGTACGCTGACCGTTGAGCCAACGAGTCGGACATATACATAGGATAAGGGCCGGGGATTAAAACACTTCAGTTTATACAAGTGGTCTATAACAATTTCGCGTGGCTATTTCTAGCCGGGTGCAGCCCTAGTAAGGTAGACCATCCGATGAGGGTGGGCAGCATCTGCCATGTGTAGGTAACTGCGTTTTATTGTGGTAGGATAGTGTTATGTGTGGTGTGTGAGTTGCAGGGATGTTGGGGACAGCACAAATACCCAGTCCTCGAGCCAAGGGCTCAGGTGGCAGTGCACCAGCCTCTCACAGCTGGGTTCCGTGGTTCAAATCCCGATCACTCCACGTGAGATTTGTGCTGGGCAAAGCTGACGCGGGACAGGTTTTTCTTCGGGTACTCCGGTTTTCCCTGTCATCTTTCATTCCAGCAACACTCTCCAATATAATTTCATCTATCATTCATTAATCATTGCCCCAGAGAAGTGCGACAGGCTTCGGCAGCCGGCACAATAAAATTCATATTCTTGCCGCTAGACGGGGACTTCATTTATTTCATTCCTGACCCGGTCGGATGACTGGAAACAGACTGTGGATTTTCCTCTCCGACCCGGCCGGGAATCGAAACTAGGACCCTCTGGACCAAAGGCCAGCATGCTAACCACTTAGCCATGGAGCCGGACAACAAGTGGTCTGAGATAGCAACTCTACTTTCTCTTATGTGCAGTCCAACTTCCCTCGCGCTCTTCATATTACGTATCAACATTTCTAGGAAACAGAACTCAGAACTTCGGCCCTCACTAAGTCTCGATCTGCCATCTTCACACACAGGAAGAATCACGTGTTTTTCCTCCCTTGATGCATAATATACTATTATTCCAATGTGTGTTGCGTGAGAACATCTCTCATTGTTACATCTTACGAATGCAGATAATGCAAGACAAAATTACGTCAAAACTAGACGTGATACGAAAAATGTGACACCATTTTCGGACTCAGGGCATCGATTTTCTTTTTTAAATTCTATTTTACCGCAAAATCATGTTATCTTGAGTAATCTTTTATTGTTATGCATTTTCTTGTTTCAACGTATTCCTTTTTATCTTTCTTTCGCCGGGTGAGTTGGCCGTGCGGTTAGGGGCGCGCAGCTGTGAGCTTGAATCCGGGAGATAGTGGGTTCGAGCCCCACTGTCGGCAGCGGGGAAGATGGTTTTCTGTGGTTTCCTCATTTTCACACCAGGAAAATGCTGTGGCTGTACCTTAATTCAGGCCACGGCCGCTTCCTTCCAACTCCTACCCCTTTCATATCCCATCGTCGCCGTAAGACATATCTGTGTCGGTGCGACGTTAAGCCAATTGCTTATCTTTCTTTCCCTATCATAATTTTCTTTCTTGATATAATTTTAATTTACTGCAATATTTTATTTCCATTATTTATTGTTGTTGAATTGAACTTTTAATTTAATTTCGTTGGTACGCTACTGCAAGCAGTGATTGCTGCCAGGATGTCTCACAGTGTCAGTCTATTTGATAATAATAAATAATATCATTTGAGCGTCTTTGTGCGTTGCCAGTGTATGAGTCAGCTTAATATAATGATCTCAATCAGTATTCATGCAAGATTGCTAAACGGAATTTGGTACTGAATATAGTATTCTGATGTGCATGGGGTCTTTCTATTTTCAGGTACGACTTGGACCCAGGAGCTCGTGTGGCTTATAGCCAATGGTCTGGATTACAATACTGCTAGAAGAATTCCCTTAGTGGAGAGGTTCCCCTTTCTAGAGTAAGTAACTACATAAGGCACCTAATGTATATCATATTGAAAAAGGGTGGAGCACGGAGGAATGTAATAACTAGGCACGGGATAATCACGTAGTAACAATGATCAAAGCACGTCTGAAAAAGTGAGAAAATATGGCAGGAAAGTACATTAAAGGAATATTAGCCCCAGTTTTTAGACGAGCACTAACTGTTCCCTAAGGAATAAATAATGAGTTCAAACTAAAGCATTTAAATTTTTTAAAGGAAAGTATTAATAATAATAATAATAATAATAATAATAATAATAATAATAATAATAATAATAATAACAATAATAATGTTATTGAATTTACGTCCCGCTAACTACTTTTACGGTTTTCGGAGAAGCCGGGATGCGGGAATTCAGTCCCGCAAGAGTTCTTTTACCTGCCAGTAAATCTACCGAACGACGCTGACATATTTGAGCACCGTCGAATACCACCGGACTAAGCCAGGATCGAATCTGCCAAGATGGTGTCAGAAGGCCAGCGCCTCAACCATCTGAGCCACTCAGCCCGGCAGTAACAAAGAAAGACCGGTCCTGTGGTCTAGGGATAGCGAGCCTGACTCTTACCCGCAGGGTCCGAATTCGATTCCGAGCCAAGTCAAAGATTTTTGCATGGAACTGAGGGATGGTGTGATGTCCCCTCAGCCTACATGAGAACAATTTAAGAGTTATCTGATGGTGAGATAGCGGCCCCGGAAAAAATTTCGGAGCGGATTCGTCACCTTGACCACATGTCGCCTCGTAATCTGCAGGCTGGGTAGCGGTCGCTTGGTTGGCCAAGGTCCATCACGACGGGGTTTGTTTTGTTTTAATAACAAAGAAAGTGCACCATTAAGAAATATATTTTTGTAAGCTGCCTTAAATATCATTTTACAAGCATCAGACTTTTCTCTGATCAGCGGAGAATTCAGCAATAAATTAACGTTAGAGTACATCAGGGGTCAGCTCATTGTCTGAACTATTTAACCCATTCCTTTACATTCTTTTTCACAAGTTGCTTTACGTCACGCCGACACAAATATGTCTTATGGCGACGATGGGATAGAAAAGGAAAATATTTTTTTTTTTTGCTAGTGGCTTTACGTCGCACCGACACAGATAGGTCTTACGGCGACGATGGGATAGGAAAGGCTTAGGAGTGGGAAGGAAGCGGGCGTGGCCTTAATTAAGATACAGCTCTACCATTTGCCTGATGTGAAAATGGGAAAACACAGAGAACCATCTTCAAGGCTGCCGACAGTGGAGTTCGCACCCACTATCTCCCGAATACAAGGTAACAGCTGCTCGTCCTTAACCGCACGGCCAACTCGCTCGGTCATTTCCTTACAATGACGGATACAATCATTACGAGTGTTCAAATTGGAAATGCAGTACTGTGACTATTGATGTATTTCCATAGTGAGATTTTCAGATTATTATTACATTCACAGATTAACACTGGCGCATTTACGGACTGCATAATTATGCGAAGGCCATTTCTCCAAGTTATACATTTATCTATAAAATTCGGCGTCTAGTCCATGCAATGGCCTCTTTCACCCTGCAATACGATTTTTGAATAATAATAATAATAATAATAATAATAATAATAATAATAATAATAATAATAATAATAATAATAATAATAATAATAATAATAATAATCTTCCTTTCTTTCTTTCTTTCTTTCTTTCTTTCTTTCTTTCTTTCTTTCTTTCTACCTTTCTTAATCTGTTTACCCTCCATGATTGGTTTTTCACTCGGACTCCCACCTCTACCGCCTCAAGGGCAGTGTCCTGGGGTCTGTTCCACGAATGTACTTTGCAACTTTTCAACGTTGCTCTTTTCACTTTTCATTTCTTGCTAAGTGCAAATTCGTTCCGTTCCACAATGATTTAGGTGTTATTTTGCAATTCTTCGCAAAGTGAAAAGTCTTTGCGAATGAATGAACCGATCAAGTTTATTCCACGAGCAAACTCCATGATTTTAATACTTTATTTTTCGTGATGAACTTGGTAGTATAATTGTGGTACCGTTAGTTTTAAAGTTTTGATCATGGAAAAGAAAGATTATTACAAGAATCTGGCTGTGCTGGAAGTTGTCAAGGAGGAACGGGACATCCGTTTTGGCAAATTTAAAAATAACCTCTCAAATGATGACTAGCTTCAGTATAACGAGAGTACCGTCAACACATCCACACACAGAAGTAAATTCACCCTTCATTAGAAATTCCGTCGCTATATTATGTAGATTATCAGGCCAACGTACTGTTAGGAAATATTACATTTACCATAACATCTACGACTTTGGTAACAGTTCTGCAAGTAATTGATTTTGATGTTCTATGCATTGCTGCTACACCGTGCAGCTGGGCACCATTTCCTAACCAATTTAAACAAATGAGAATTTGTACTTTTTCGGAAAGGGAGTGACTTCTATTTGTTGCATATTTCAATAAATGACCGATCAGCTTGTGCTGGGGTAATACGAAAACACTCGCGAAATTCTGTCGACGTGAGGTTATGAAAATTAATCCTGTCTTTGTACGTTCTCTTGTTGGATTCTTCATCACTGTCCTCACTTGATGATAACAAAAGCTCTCGTCGTAACATGTTTGTATCACTAAACCAAATTCTACGCCGAGGAACTAGTGTACATACTTGTCAATTAACAGTTGAAGAGGGAAACATCTCTTTGCAAGATTTCTGAAAACTTTTCACTTTATTTCTTTGCACTTTGCATTTCTGTACAAATGGAGGAACATAGCAGACTAGAAAAGTGAACAGATTCTTAACTTTTCACTTTATAAGGTAAATCTGAAAAGTGATGGTGGAACAAAATCTGAAGTGAAAAGTGCAAAGTACAAAGTGAAAAGTTACAAAGTTCGTTCGTGGAACAGGCCCCTGGAGCGTGAGACTTTGGGTCGGGAAACAGCTGGGGAGGAGGACCAGTACCTCGCCCAGGTGGCCTCGCCTGGTATGTTGAACTGGGGCCTTGTGGGGGGATGGGAAAATTGGAAGGGATAGACAAGGAAGAGGGAAGGAAACGGTCGTGGCCTTAAGTTAGGTACCATCCCGGCATTTGCCTGGAGGAGAAGTGGGAAACGACGGAAAACCGCTTCGAGGATGGCTGAGATGGAATCGAACCCATCTCTACTAAGTTGACCTCCCGAGGCTGAGTGGATCCCGTTCCAGCCCTCCTACCACTTGTCAAATTTCGTGGCAGTGCCGGGAATCGAACTCGGGCCTCCGGGGGGGTGGCAGGTAATCAAGCTAACTACTACACCACAGAGGCGGACAATAATAATAACTAGTAAGCAAAATGTCTTATCATCGCTAGGAAGAGCAATATTTCTTGTAAATTTCTCCTTGGCAGTGGAGAAAACAATGGCTCAGAAATATTGGATAACAGCATAATAACATACAACCTTTTATGAAAATCGGTATGCAAAGTCGGGGAGTAAGTCGCTACAATCTAGGCCATAAATAATTTTATTCACGCTGATAGAAATGGTAGTTTAGGGGAAGGCCTACAATTTAATTTTTAAATATTTACGTTATTAGTGGTACTATTTCATTAAAAATTGGTATGCAAAGTCGGAGAATGAGCCATTACAATTTAAGATATAAGTAATTTTATTTACGCTGAGTAAAATGGTAGTTTAGGGGAAGGCCTAAATGAAATTCTGAAATATTTATATTATTAGTTGTCGTATAGATAAATACTACATAACCAATGTTATAGAGAATTAAATTTCCGACCATTTATGTCTTATACATTTTTACCGTATCGGCTATGATAACAAAGATATTCATGAATTTGTACTTTGTTGCTAAGTCATATCAACGCCGAACCATGAGAAAATGGGTTAACAGAATTTAATGAAAATCGGTATATAGAGTCGGGGAATAAGAAACTGCAGTCTAAGCTATAAACAATTTTATTCATCCTGGATGAAATTGTAGTTTAGGAGAAGGTGCCTAAAGTGTAATTTTTAAATACCAATGTTATTGATCCTATCGAAAAGTACTATATAAAAAAGTTATAGAGAATAAAATTTCCGATCCTGTATCTTTTATTCATTTTACCGTACCGTCTATGATAAGAGTGGTATTTCAGAGTCGGAAGGAAACGAAATGTGAAGGCGTATAATATCGAAAGTGCATACCATTGATCAACAATAATATTACATTGACCATTGTTTGTTGTGATGTTCTTTGTCTCTTATGCTGCCTCTCAACTCCGAGTATAACAGCCTGACTGAATATTGACGGGAAATAGCCGGGGAGTTAGAAAACTTTCTTCTTTTGCATGCCATTCCTCTGGTCCATACATTTTCTGATACAGCTGGTACATAACACACTGGATCATCATAGTATTTCAGCTATTCTATCCCTACTCTGACGCGCTGTTTCTTTGAGCAGTGTGCATACTTAAGGCAGAGCCTCACTTAGTGGTGGTAGTAGTAGTAGTAGTAGTAGTAGTAGTAGTAGTAGTAGTAGTAGTAGTAGTAGTAGTATGGCCTGGTCTAGAATAACAATTTAGGCATTTTCCGAATTATAGCACCACAATATTCACTAAATAACTCAAAATTCAACTCTGAAAAGAGCCGTTTCTTATGAAAAGCTTCTTTCTTTTCACTTTTATTAAATTCTACATTCAATTTATTCCAAACTAGCAGTGAAGAGGGGGTTTCTCTTCTGGCTTGGAGCAAAAATTTGCCTTCAAGTCAGATAGATTTTTCCGCCGCTAGTGTAGTGAATTGATATTTTCCGATTCATCGGGTACTCCTAGGAAACAGAATAGTAATTGGGCATAGTTTTTGCCCTGGGAGTCTCCACTATTCGACCCTCTCCCCGCCGAAGAAAGCCGAAGAGTGTTCACAGATCACGGCTGTCTGTGGTTTGGTCATTCCAGGTCTGGAACTTTGGACTGTTAGATAGGCAGCGTAGTCCTGTTCGTTAAAAGTGAGAAAATGTGTGGTGTTTCATTTGAACAAGTATTTCGTAATATGAAAGCATTGCTTTTAATCGCGCCATTCCTATAGACGTCATTGTATGTTCATTTCAGTTGGGAAAACCACTAAGGCAGTCTTTCTGAGGATGTAAAAAGGCATTATAATGAAAACTTCCCAACCTGATTGTGACTGATGGTATGAAATTGGGTCTACCATTACAGTGAAAATTCCCTCAGTCTTCATATGAGAAAATATGTTTGGTGACCTCCCGTCGCGTTTCTAGGGTAACGTTAAGAGCTATACAATTTAAGTCAATCTTGCTCACAACGTGTACACTACCTAACCTAGAATTCTGTATACAATGTAGAATTCCGTAGCGAAGCACGGGTACATCAGCTAGTTTTATTCATAAGTTAGAAGTAACAGACATGAAAGTAGCAAGAATGATTGCTGGTACAAACAAGTGGGAACAATGGCAGGAGGGTACTCGGAATGAGGAGATAAAGGCTAATTTAAGAATGAACTCGATGGATGAAGCTGTACGCATAAACCGACTTCGGTGGTGGGGTCATGTGAGGCGAATTGAGGAGCATAGGTTACCTAGGAGAATAATGGACTCTGCTATGGAGGGTAAGAGAAGTAGAGGGAGACCAAGACGACGATGGTTAGACTCGGTTTCTAACGATTTGAAGATAAGAGGTATAGAACTAAATGAGGCTACAACTCTAGTTGCAAATCGAGGATTGTGGCGACGTTTAGTAAATTCTCAGAGGCTTGCAGACTGAACGCTGAAAGGCATAACAGTCTATAATGATAATGTATGTATGTATGGATCCCCAAAATTTCATTTCTTTATGTCCAGTAGTTTTGGCTCGGTGATGATGAATCTGTCAGTCAGTCAGTCTGTCAGGACATGTTATTTTATGGTATAGATTGATCTAGCATATAGCAATGAATCGTACAATAATGGTGTTCTTATATCCTACAGATTCAACACATTCGTCCACGAGGAGACAAAGGCTGAATTCCTGGCCGAAAATGCTCACGACTCAATGAGACAGGCGATGATCGAGCGGATCTGCGAGCCCGGCTATAAGGTTCTGGATGCTATGGCTTCTCCTCGTTTCATAAAGACTCACCTACCTTTCAGTCTTCTACCTCCTGATTTGTTAGAAACTGGTTGCAAGGTAAGTTATGATTGCCTGTTTATTTTTTCCTAAACAAAAAAGCGATGGCGAGCCCGAATCCCCACTGCCGTCAACCTTGAAGGTGGTTTTTCCATCATTTCTCACTTTCACAGCATGCAAATCCTAAGTGTGTACCTTAATAAGGTCACGGTTTCTTCCTTTCCAATCCTATCCGTTTCTTATCTCACCGTCGCCGTAAGACATGTCCGTGTCAGTATCGGGACGACGTAAAGCAAATTAAAAACCACCTCTAGAGACGTGAAATCTAAAAGCCTCCAATATTTGTAACCTTCGCACGTACCGGTACTGTATTTCCTAACAAGGAATTGCCCAGGTTCAGCTAAATAGATCGTGCTACGGACAATCAGTATGCCAAATAAAAGCCAGTTAGAAATAATAATAATAATAATAATAATAATAATAATAATAATAATAATAATAATAATAATCCTAGTCTGTGTACTCTCCAGGGTTAGGGTCGGGGGGTAGAACTGGGGAGGAGGACCAGAACCTCGCCCAGGCGGCCTCACCTGCTATGCTGAACAGGGGCTTTGTAGGGGGATGGGAAGATTGGATAGGATAGACAAGAAAGAGGGAAGGAAGCGGCCGTGGCCTTAAGTTAGGTACCATCCCGGCATTTGCCTGGAGGAGAAGTGGAAAACCATGGAAAGCCACTTCCAGGGTGGCTGAAGTGGGAATCGAACCCATCGAACCCGCTCTACTCAGCTGACCTCCCGAGGCTGAGTGGACCCCGTTCCAGCCCTCGTACCAATTTTCAAATCTCGTGGCAGAGCCGGGAATCGAACCCGGCCCTCCGGGGGTGGCAGCTAATCACGCTAACCACTACACCACAGAGGTGGACTAATAATAATAACTGTTTTAACGCCCCACTAACTACTTTTACGGCTTTCACAGATGTCGAGCTGCCGGTATTTTGTCACGCAGGAGTTCGTACTTGAGCACCTTCAAATACCACCGGACTGAGCCATTCAGTCCGGCCAACTAGAAATAAGAAATAAAGTGAATAATGGCGAATCTACAGAACAAGGACAAGGACATGACCAGAGGCATGATTTTTCGCATTAACGATAAACGCGACAAAAATATTTTGAAGCGATTTTGAAATATCTTAACGAATCATATGATTCTGGTTGAGAAATTAGTGATTTTTCGCGAATTAAAGCGACAAGGCCAGTTTAAAGCGAAATTTAGTTATTTTGCGATAAGTGCGAAAATGCAGCGAAATTCATGGAAAATAAGGGTTTTGAAATAGTATTCCAATATCACGTGTGGAGGGAAACAGAAGACAGACTAAGAATTTCTTATTTCGACAGAAATATCTCTTCGTATTAATATTATATAAATTCCCTTAATGGTCTGGTCATATAGGGTGAAATCTATGGCCATGTAGGGTGAAAGGGTAATTTGTTATGTAATCTTGATTAGGGTCATATTATAGTTCTAGTCAAGATTAGCCTACATAAGGGATAATGAATGGTTATCAATAATGCTTCTCTTTATTTATCTACCTTTCACATAAGTAATTCACAAATCTCCCGAATTAAACTTTTTACGAATAACTTTAGGAAAGGGTTGAAGCAAAATTGAAGCGACTGGGTCAGTCCTATTACGCGAAATAACGTGAAAAACGGTAAATTTTCGCGAAATCGAGCATAAATTAATGCGAAAAAATCATGCCTCTAGACATGAATAATAATAATGGTATGCTGGAAGGCTTCGAAATTGTCCAATTAATTTTAAAATCGGATGCACTTTCAATTTCTACTGCCACTTCTAATGTCGGAAATACAAGGTATACGAAAAATGCCGTGCAATCAAACTCGCAATGTTCATACATATTCAAGTGGGCGAGTAACAAAATGCCGATTTAGACGATGTCTGCGGCCCAAATGCCTCCAAAGGAGCCCCCGTGACGATTTAGTTGTGAATTATTTTGCGAAACTCACTTTTTCGGTGTCTAATGGTCATGGACCGTCAAGATCCGTAAAAAAAAAAAAAAAAAAAAAAAAAAAAAAAAAAAAAAAAAAAGAAACTGGACATCAATTACTCCATTCACTCACATTGTATTCTGCTAAAAACCAATTGAATGTTCCAGGATCAGCATTGTCAACCTCTGAGATGGTCAGGATCATACAATAACCCCAAAAGATCATATTTTTTCAAGAGAGGATCATACGACTTAAAATAACCATCACAATATTCGCTGTTTAAGTCTCTTTACAGACGCAATAGCTCACATACGCAGTAGCTTTGTTCTCAGGAAGCTGACTGGTTCAATTCTTGGTTAATAATATGAAATTTGCAAAAAAAACGAGTACCTCTGGTTCGGGCCGCACGTAAAACAGTACGTTCCGCGGATTACCTATAACACGATAGCTGCGTGTCCCATTGCCACAACTCCACATTTAAACAGGTTAGGATTGAAAATAAATATAAGTCATTGTGCTAATATGTGAGATAGAGTACCAAGGTTACGATTTTTTTTAAAAAGATAGGTTACTCAAGAATGGATAATTTATAAAGTAGTGATCATGAGGTACAAAGTCACTGAAGTGCCTTACCTCACAGCTGGAATTCATCATCATCATCATCATCATCATCATCATCATCATCATCATCATCTTTTATGGAACTTCTAGGCACATTCACAGCAGAAGGTTCTGAAGTACCAGTACTTGAGCTTGTTGGTTGGTATACAACTCTGATGTAGTCATCATTCTGAGCATATTCTCCAACGTTTCGAAATCTTTAGACGTAGGTGTACCTCTGACTCGAACACACTGACTGCACAGCAAGCATCCATTCACCATAGAAGTACTTAGCCTATTCCTGTTTTTGAATTTAATGAGATTTATTTTGCCGAATATTCTTTTACAATCAGCTTTCGAGTGAGGGAGTAATAAAACAAAGAGTGCAAATTCTGGAAGTGCGGGAAGCTCACATTCACCAAAAGTGTTTTTCTCCTTCTGTAACTTAGCCTAATCTACTTCAGAGCAGGCTTTAAAATCATCACTGACGTTGACAAAGGGTAATATCCTGCACTGTTAGTCAATTCGCTGAAGGAGAATGCTATGACTAGAGGCATGATTTTTTTCGCATTATTTTATGTTCAATTTCGCGAAAAGGAAACATATTTTCGCGTTATTTCGCTAAATACGGCTGACCCCATCGCCTTAATTTCGCGTTAATCATTTCCTAAAATTATTCATAAACATTTTAATTTGTGAGATTTGTGAATTATTTATGTGGAAGATAGATAAATAAAGATAAACAATAATCATTCATTAATTATGTTTATGAGATAAACACCCTGTTCCCGAGCCAGGGGATTTCACCATTCAAAGTTAAAATCCCCAACCCGGCCTGGGATGGAACCCGGGTCCCTCTGAACCGAAGATGATCATTCATTATTCCTTATGGAATCTTGTTTAGAGCTATCCTAATGCCCTAATCAAGATTACATAACAAATTACCCTTTCAACCTACATGGAGTCCAACTCGTTGGCTGAATGGTCAGCGTACTGGCCTTTGGTTCAGAGGGTCCCGGGTTCAATTCCTGGCAGGGTCGGGGATTTATACTTAATTGGTTAATTCCAATGGGTCGGGGACTCTCATCTTCACAGACATGCAGGTCGCCTAATAGGCCGTCTACGAGAAAAAGACCCGCACCAGGCCTCTCCGGAGGCCATATGCCATTATTATAACCTACCTGGACGTAGCTTTCACCCTACCCATATGGCCATATTATTAATGGATTTTATAGAATATTAACATCAAATGATACTTCTGTCGAAATGAAAAATCCTCATTCTATCCTCTGTTTCCCTTCACACTCGTAATATTGAAATACAATTTCAAGATCGTTATTTTACATTAATTTCGCTGCATTTTCGCATTTATCGCAAAATAAGTAAATTTCTCTTTAAACTGGCCTTGTCGCTTTAATTCGCTCTAATTCACGAAAACAAAATCGCTAATTTCTTAACCAGAATCATACGATTCGTAAAGATATCTCCAAATCGTTTCAAAATATTTCTTGTCGCGCTTATCGTTAATGCGAAAAAATCATGTCTCTAGCTATGACCCACTGATTATAGTACAGGCGCGAGACCGCGTGGTGACTCAGACAGGAAAGAGCACATTCTTTGTAAATTCCCTTTGGGAATCTCATTATGCCAAAAGCCTCTCCCTCTTTCCAACTTGCCATCTATGATAGAACATAACTTGCACGAATAAAAGAAGGAACAAAAATCTATGCATTTTAAAGGGAAAACGAGACAAAATTTATGATACGTCATAGGATCGTACAATAGGTGTACGATCCGCAGGCTGGATCGTACGATAGTACACAACATCGAATTATCATACATGTACGATCCAGATCGTACAATTGGCAACGCTGGCCAGGATTCGATTTCGCAATCTTGAGCACGTGAGACACGCACGTTTCCTATTAAAACAAGATGCGTGTTCTAACAGCTCGCAGCACGTGGCATCGAGCAAAGGTGCGGGAGCACTGTGTTGCCGCATGTTCCGACTGGTGTTATTTTATTTATTTATTTTTTTGCTAGGAGCTTTACGTCGCACCGACACAGATAGGGCTTATGGCGACGATGGAATAGGAATGGCCCAGGAGTTGGAAGGAAGCGGCCGTGGCCTTAATTAAGGTACAGCCCAGCATTTGCCTGGTGTGACTGATGTTATTATCATCATAACCAACCCCTCTCATTTTGTGCTAGGCGCTGTAGAGGAATCATGAGAGCGTTAGCATAATAGGTATTAAATTTTGTTAATATTGTTTCAGGGTGGCTCAGTTTAGCATCTTCGTCAATAATAATAATAATAATAATAATAATAATAATAATAATAATAATAATAATAATAATAATAATAATAATAATAATAATAATAATAATTTCGAATCCACAGCCTGTTTCCAGTCATTCGGCCGGGTCAGGAATGGAATCAATGAAGCCCCCATCTAGCGGCGAGGAAAGGAATTGTGCCTGCTGCGGAAGCCTGTCGCACTCCTCTGGGGCAATGATTAATGAATGACAGATGAAATGAAATTATATTGGAGAGTGTTGCTGGAATGAAATACGACAGGGAAAACCGGAGTATCCGGAGAAAAACCTGTCCCGCCTCCGCTTATCCAGTATAAATCTCACATGGAATGACCGGAAGTTGAACCACGGAACCCAGCGGTGAGAGGCCGATGCGCTGCCCCCTGAGCCACGGAGGCTCTAATAATAATAATAAGAAGAAGAAGAAGAAGAAGAAGAAGAAGAAGAAGAAGAAGAAGACTGGCCCGCTCAATATTCCGGGTTAAAATCGGAGTGAAGTTGAAAGAATAATCTGAGAGCATGCTTTTCTTTAGATAAAATACTGAAATCAGTTGGACCCTGCCGTAGATGTCGGTACAATTTAAGATGAGAGTTGTGATGGGTAAAAAAGTCTGTCCAGTTCGTCGTTCTGCATGGCTTGTAATCTCGCCCCATCACGGTACCCCTTCAAACCCCCAAACCCCCCAAATCTCCTGGCCAGAGAGAAGGCGTCACCTTCTAAGTGGCCAGCTCTCCTCCCTCTAGGACGGGAATGAAAACCTCTTAATTGAACTGAATTGTAATCTAGCGATCTTAAGTCATAGGGCCTCTTTTTTTTTTATTGAAATCCGAAGTATAGTGCCCAGTTTATCCTGGTGTTAATAACCCGTCATGTGATGGTCCAGGTACATTCTCTCCCTCTCTTGCTCTTCTTCTTCTTCTGGCTCCTTTTCTTCCCCACCACCACCACCACCACCACCACCACCACCACCACCCCTATTCTAATTATTGTAGCTTGACTGTTTTTAAAGCTGTTGTGTTCGTTCTACAACTCCGACTAACATCTGTCAGTTGGCCTCTATTTTCACTTTCAGCCTCAAAATATTCTCGCAAGGCACACGCCATATAGCGAGCTTGATCACGAATAACGAAGCCATGCCTCTCCTTAACGCTTGCCTTTCATTGAAGTGAATGAATTCTTGGTCGCCCTCGTAGTTCAGCGGCGCTTCGGCCTGTTTGCGACATATTGTAGTTCAATAAATAGCAAGGTTTGAGTTAAATATTACGCTATACTACACGATATGCCTTTGCTGGCGGGACCTTGTGTTTACAGTGCACTATGTCTTCTGGTATGGGCTAGAGCAATTTTGTTACTTTCATTGATCTGTCTCAGTCTTATCCTTGGCTTTGACAAAATGAAAGTGACTGAGGTATGAGCAATACTAGTAATGCCATTCCTTTACAGCCAGTCCCTGCTATGAATGGTGTGAAAATGTTGCTTTTAGGGTTGGTTCGTGCATGCAATTCAGTGGGCTTGGCAGACTGATATGTAATAGCAACTTCTGACTCAGTGAGGAAAGCAACGGGAAACTACCTCACTCCTCATTTCCCTAGTATGCCCCTTCAGTGATGCCTAGGCCATCTATGACAGCCGATGGCGAAGCTGTTGAGGATCCAACCAGCCTAAGGGCTGAGGACTAAACATACATACACTACACGATACTAAAATTGACACTACACTAAGATAGTATACACAGTCTTGATACCGCTGATACCGATACACATTTTAACACAAAAAGTTGCTGATTTCAGAAACACATAAAACAGATAATGATGTAGGGGAGAAAGGGGCAATGGGACGCGTCGGGTAATGGGACGCACCCCTCTAAATCCCCTCCCATGGTAGTAAGCATTCTGTAATCTGCTTCCATATAATGAGGAGTCACCATAACGTTGATGTGAGCAGAATGTCAGCCTGAGTTGCATGTGTTTCTTGTGCTGTGCAGAAATATTCGTTTTGTTACATCATCTTACATCAGAAGAGATGAATTTATATTAATGTACGTACTAAACCGTCCACTTTTTTCTCGAAAGTCTTCAGTTTTCTTGACGTGAAATGCGATATCTTGTAATACACACGTGATTTCCATTTTTCCTTCATCGGTTATTAAATGGCAGGACAGAAGGTGTGAAGGTGTCTAGGGGGGTAATCGTACGCGCTGCGTCTCATTACCCCTTCAGCGCCCACAATTCTGTTCTCGCCTTCTTCAGTTGGCTAAGCTATTTTACGGCATGGCGATGAGTGAACTACGCCCTGTGCCTATGAATTTGCGGACAGGAACAATCTTTCAACAATTTTAACAACACTACTAAATTAGCTGACCGGCAAGGACTGGCCGCAAGGTTTCTTGACAAGCGACTCAGTCTGCGGAAACATGAAGCTACTAGCGTAAGCAGAATTTTATCCTTTAATAAGGCAGAAGTTGACAGACTTTATCATAATCCCTTCACTGTCAGTGAAAAACGTAAGTTTCCTACGTCACGTATTTATAACGTTGACGAAACCAGCATTTCGACCGTCCCTATCAGAGCATTGACATTTTGTGCGAAAACACAAAGGTCTAAGCCTAAGCAGCACTCAGAAATTTTGACAGCAACACCTAGAAAATCAATATTAGAGGAGTTAGAAAAGAAGAGAGAAACGAGTACACAATGGTCAAGAACACTCGAGTTGCAAATTCAAGAAAATGAAGAAGACAAAGAAGGTACTTTTTCAAGACAACAACAGTTCGTCAGATGATATATGTGACGACGAACTTTGTCAACATGATGATAATGATGATTACACGGAAGAAGTGGTGTCTGGGTTGGCACAGAGGAATACCATCAACGATGTTTGTCTCCTCTGTGGTGAAAGAAGTACATGCGTGCCATTGCCCCACATGGGTGGGTCATGGTACGCAAAACCAATTTCCACATATTGGTAGAATACTCGGGAACATTACTACTTGTGTACTTGTATTCCACACTCCGTATTCCTGACTATATTTCCTATCATACTGGACTATTGTAGAAATTTTGGATCCAACGTACTACCTTATACAGGAGTTTTGCCTTAGATGCGTGCAATTGCCCCTCTCTCCCCTAATCACTCGAAGGAGCCAGTTACCCAAGGCCCTTGAACTGGCAACGTGGAAACTAGGACCAGCCGCCTCACGGTGCAGGGAGGTTAGGGAAAGGAAGAAGGCGCAACTACCTAGGATTGGCTTGTACTGCCATCTGGAACTACATACCACGCTGCAAGCTGTCAGAACACGCACGTTAAATGAAATCGCGTATGGCTTTTAGTGCCGGGAGTGTCCGAGGACATGTTATGCTCGCCAGGTGCAGGTCTTTTGATTTGACACCCGAGGGCGACCTGCGCGTCGTGATGAGGATGAAATGATGATGACGACACATACACCCAGCCCCGTGCCAGCGAAAGTAACCAATGATGGTTAAAATTCCCGACCCTGCCGGGAATCGAACCCGGGACCCCTGTGACAAAAGGCCAGCACGCTAACCATTTAGCCATGGAGCCGGACAACACGCACGTCGTTTTAATACGACTGTAAATGCTTTCGAGATTTCTTTACCCCAAGCGATTTAATGTCACACCGACATATATAGCTTTGGGCGGTGCTGGAATTGGAAAAGACTAGAGCTGAGGAGATAGCGGCTGTGGTCTTAACTAAGGTAAAACCCCAGCATGTGCCTGGTGTGAAAATGATAAATCATGGTAAATTATCTTCAGAGTTAGCGATGATGAGGTTCAAGTCCATCATCTCCCGAATGCGAACTCACACCTACACAGTAGCGTAGCCAGGATCGGCCGGGAGGGGGGAAGGAGGAGTGGGTTATAGTTACAATATGATAGAACATAATGAAGGTGCGTGTGTGGTGCGCGCATGTATGACATGTCATATAAGGACACTGATACAAGTTAATTATGTTGATATTCAGATTGCAGTACACTACAGAATCTTACATTAAAATGCAGAACAAGAACAATACGATCCAACGTCAACAGTTTTACATCGAATTGCATGTTTAGTTTACAATATAAAATACAATTTTCGAGGCTTCTTAGAAAATAGATTCAACAGGTCTCTTGGTTTTATAATGATGTCTCTGAATTTGTATTGTTTATGACAGTTTCTGATTATTTTCTTTTTGTAAAAATTCCGTCGGGGGTGGTTCTAACCTCCTAGTAACCCCCCCCCCCTCTTCTGGGCACGCCCCTGCACCTACATGACCTGTACCGCGTAGCCAACTCTCTCGGTGCTTCACAGGAACATCAAACTCTTCTTTCTATTGAGTTCATATGTTTATTTACCTAACTTGCTTTACGTCACACCGACACAGATAGGTCTTACGGCGACGATGGGCCTGGGAGTGTAATTAAGGTACAGCCCCAGCATTTGCATTGTGTGAAATGGGAAACCACGGAAAACCATCTTCAGGTCTGCCGACAGTTGGGTTCGAACCTACTATCTCCTGGATGCATGCTCACAGCTGCGCTACCCTAACCGCACGGCCAACTCTCCCGGTAGTTCACATGTGAACTGTTTCATTACCGACGATTATATATTCCTCGTCCGGCTCCATGGCTAAATGGTTAGCGTGCTGGCCTTTGGCCACAGGGGTCCCGAGTTCGATTCCCGGTAGGGTCTGGAATTTAAACCATCATTGGTTAATTTCGCTGGTACAAGGGCTGGGTGTATTTGTCGTCTTCATCATCATTTCATCTTCATCACGACGCGCAGGTCGCCTAAGGGGGTCAAATCAAAAGACCTGCACCTGGCGAGCCGAACTTGTCCTCGGACACTCCCGGCACTAAAAGCCATACGCCATTTCATGTCATCTATTCCTCGTTTCGTAGCTACATCTTATGGGGCCTCCAGGAAGCTAATCAGTGTAATCACTGATGGCCCTCTGCTCATGTCAATTGATAACATACGAGTTTTTGTTGTAGTATATCAGTTATAAATATATGTCAGACTCGTTGGTTGAATGGTCAGCGTACTGGCCTTCGGTTCAGAGGGTCCCTGGTTCGATTCCCGACCGGGTCGGGGATTTTAATCGTTTCTGATTAATTCTTCTGGCTCGGGGACTGGGTGTTTGTGTCCGTCCCAACACTCTCCTCTTCATATCCAGACAACATACCACACTACCAACCACCACAGAAACACGCAATAGTGATTATATCCCTCCATATAGGGTTGGCGTCAGGAAGGGCATTCGGCCGTAAAACAGGGCCAAATCCACGTGTGCGACGCATTTCGCACCCGCGACTCTACAGGTGTAGGAAAAAGCGGTAAGAAAATAAGAAGGAAAGAAGAAGAAGATATCAATTATAAATGCATGCAGGCTAATAATTAAAAATAATTTAGTTACAATAGGCCTATATATGTTGAAATATACTTATAAATTAAACTCATCCTATTGCTCGTGTCATCTCAGAGTCGTATGTTGAAAGCCAACTGAGTGTGCTAGGATTCGATTCCGCATTATTGAGCACGGGAGAAACACACGTTGCCTCATATGCTACACAAACCAGTGAGACATCTATGAGCTTTCATAATAACTTTCACAAATTTATTAAATAATTTTCATCCCGCTTGTTTGTCAACAAAGCCCTTTACTTACATCCCAGGGTTATTTTAAAATGAATACCATGGATAGTTTGATTCTCATGTCGCCTATACTTTCCTCTGAAAACACTGCTGATCATTAAGCCAAGCAAAGCGTGCCGTCCCCATACAGGTCATGAAGGAAGGTCACTGGAGGAGTGGAATTATTTTTTATTCATTTTAGAATTTGCTTTACGTCGCACCGACACAGTTAGGTCATATGGCGACGATGGGATAGGAAAGAGCTGGAAGTGGGAAGGAAACGGCCGTGGCCTTAATTAAGGTACAGCCCCAGTATTTGCCTTGTGTGAAAATGGGAAACCACGGAAAACCATCTTCAGGGCTGCCGATAGTGGGGTTCGAACCCACTATCTCCCGGATGCAAGCTCGTAGCTGCGCGCCCCTAACCGCACGGCCAACTCGTCCGGTGAGTGGAATGAAAAACTTGGCACTAAGTGGGATAGAGGGGTCTACTCAGTTTACGTGATTACACTGGAACAAGAGTTGACCAAGAGAGGTCGGACAGGATAGATGAAAGTGAGGAGCCTTTCACATGTAAGTGGAAGCAATGCCAGGACTCAGCTAAGGGCCCCGTGGTCGCCAACTCACGCTCCAAAGTTGAGAGCCTCTGGGGCCCTTTTAGTCGCCTCTTACAAAGGGCAGGGGATGCCGTGGGTGTATTCTTCATGTGCGTCCCCCACCCACAGGGAGAGTTATCACAACAAAAGTATGCGCGAGGACGCATGGAAGGACATAAGTGAGGAAATGAAAATGCCAGTTCAAGAGTTAAAGGAGAAAATGACAACTTTATTGGCGTCATACAGAAAAGTCCCGGATTAAGAAGTCTCTCATTATTTACAGACTAACTGATGTACCCGTGCTTCGCTACGGGATTCTCAGAAAGACTGTCTTTATGGTTTTCCTAACTGAAGTAAACTTAGGCCATTACAAAAATGTCAGTAGGAAAGTAGCGATTAAACGCAATGTTATCATTTATAAAATACTCGATCAAATAATAAACCGCACATTTTCTCACTTTTAACGAACAGTTCTACGGTTCCGATCTAACAGTCCGAAGTTCCAGAACTGGAATGACCAGGCCGCAGACAGCCGTGAACAGTCCTCTGCCATTATTCCGTTAAATATGCACACTGCTCATTCCAATCAGGGTCTCAGAGTAGGGATTGAATAGCCCGAAGGCTATGATGAATCAGTTTGTTAGGTACCAGTAGTATCAGAAAATGTATGAACCAGAGGAACGCCGTACTAAAGAAGAAAGTTATCTAACTCCACAGCTACTTCCCGCCAACATTCAGGCAGGCTGTTATACTAGGTACGACCGGGCGAGTTGGCCATGCGGTTAGGGGAGCGCAGCCGTGAGCTTGCATTCGGGAGGTAGTGGGTTCGAACCCCACTGTCGACAGCCCTGAAGATGGTTTTCCGTGTTTTCCCATTTTCACACCTGGCAAACGTAATTAAGGCCAAGGCCGCTTCCTTCCCACTCCTAGCCCTTCCATATCCCATCGTCGCCATGTGTCCCATCTCTGCCGGTGCGACGTAAAGCAATTTTTTTTAAAAATCGGTATACAGCAGTAATTCGATCTATCGGAGATGAGTGGCAACAGAAACACATAGCACATCACAACAAACAATGGTCAATGTGATGTTATTGTTGATAAATGTTATGAGCTTTCTGTATTGTAGGCCCTCACACTTAGTTTCCTTTCGACTCTGTAATATTAGGGAGTCTTACAAAATTAATTATAGCGTAGACTGTAGTTCCTTATTCCCCGACTTTACATACTGATTTTCATTAAATTCTGTCTACCCATTTTCTTGTGACTCGGCGCTGATATGGACTTAGCAACAAAAATACAAATTCATGAATATCTCTGTTATAGCCGGTACGGTAAAAATGTATAAGACATAAATGATCGGAAATTTAATACTATATAACTTTAGTTATGTAGTATTTGTCGATAGGACCATTAATAACACAAATATTTGAGAATTAAATTTTAGACTTCCCCTAAACTACCGTTTCACCCAGCGTGAATAAAATTATTTATGGCCTAGATTGTAGCGACTTATTCTCCGAATTTGCATACCGATTTTCATTAAGATAGGGCAACTATTATATATATAGCTATATTTATACAGTTCCAGTTGTCTAGAGTTCTAAGTAAATGTGTGTTTTTGAGCTCTGCGCGAATGAAGTTAATTTCTATATATTGTATTTTTTTTTTCTTTTGTGGTAGTTATTTAATAAGCTGATTGTGTGCGACATAGGAAAATTAATGAAGTGGAATTATTATTATTTATTATTTTCTTCTATACCTCTGAACAAAAAGTTAGTTTTTTGCTAGGGGCTTTACGTCGCACCGACACAGATAGGTCTTATGGCGACGATGGGATAGGAAAGGCCTAGGAGTTGGAAGGAAGCGGCCGTGGCCTTAATTAAGGTACAGCCCCAGCATTTGCCTGGCGTGAAAATGGGAAACCACGGAAAACCATCTTCAGGGCTGCCGATAGTGGGATTCGAACCTACTATCTCCCGGGTGCAAGCTCACAGCCGCGCGCCTCTACGCGCACGGCCAACTCGCCCGGTACAAAAAGTTAGAAATGAAAAAGTAGGACTTCATGAGTCCGCCTCTGTGGTGTAGTGGTTAGTGTGATTAGCTGCCACCCCCGGAAGCTCGGGTTCGATCCCGGCTCTGCCACGAAATTTGAAAAGCGGTACGAGGGCTGGAACGGGGTCCACTCAGCCTCGGGAGGTCAACTGAGTAGAGGTGGATTCGATTCCCACCTCAGCCATCCTGGAAGTGGTTTTCCGTGGTTTCCCACTTCTCCTCCAGGCAAATGCCGGGATGGCACCTAACTTAAGGCCACGGCCGCTTCCTTCCCACTTCCTTGTCTATCCCTTCCAATCTTCCCATCCTCCGCAAAGCCCCTGTTCAGCAAAGCAGGTGAGGCCACCTGGGTGAGGTACGGGTCATCCGCCCCAGTTTTATCCCCCGACCCAATGTCTCACTGCCCTTGAGGCGGTAGAGGTGGGATCCCTCGCTGAGTCCGAGAGAAAATCCGACCGTGGAGGGTAAACAGATTAAGAAGAAGAAGAAGAAGAAGAAGAAGAAGAAGAAGAAGAAGTAGAAGAAGAAGAAGAAGAAGACGGTAAACTGTCAACCTTTACCTCTGTGTCGAAATTTTCCTCAAACCCGGGTACTTTTTGTTGTCTGTGCATTCCCTCCCCCACCCCCCCTTTTTCCAATTCTCAATCGCGGCTACTGCGTGTATTAAACTGCGGTTTGCATAAAACAGTAGGCCTACTTGTTGGGGCAGCTGTTTCACCGGACATAGGTTACTATTTTCGTCTTTGTTTTGTCGGGCTGAGTGGCTCAGACGGTTGAGGCGCTGGCCTTCTGACCACAACTTGGTTGGTTCGATCCTGGCTCAGTCCGGTGGTATTTGAAGGTGCTCAAATATGTCAGCCTCGTGTCGGTAGATTTACTGGCGCGTAAAAGAACTCCTGCGGGACTAAATTCCGGCACCTCGGCGTCTCCGAAAACCGTTAACGTAGTCTGTGGGACGTAAAGCAAATAACATTATTACCATTCTTTTAGTTTTTTTACGAATTGAACCGTGTTGCAGTGTTTTGTTCCAAATGTTCAGTTTTCCGACGTTCCGAATACATTGCATCAAGGCGAATGTTATACCTCTCCTCGACCCGAGGTTATCTATCTCTCCATGCGGCTAAAATCACCTACAGAATTGATCACATTATATATAGTCTCTCCTCCTCCAGACTAATTTGAGCTCCGAGGAGCATCTTGAAACATCGCGAACATGATGTCAGAAAGGCGAAACCTGCCAGGTTGTCACTTCTCTTCTTACGAAGGTTATCGAACGGCCTAGAGCAGGGCCATCCAAACAGCGCTCCCCGAGCGCTAGCGCTCTGGCCGCGCTCCAAGCCAGTGCTCCGAGCGCTTTGGGGAAGGTAGTGGTGGGAGAAGCTTGGCTGGCTGAGCGAGCGGTCTGCCCGCCGCGCCGAAGAGAGCAGTCGATCTATCAGTCGTAGTCTAGTCTACAGTGACTCTATACATATAGTGTAGTGTCACTGTAGTCTAGTCCAATGCGCTTTGTTAACAACGTGTAACTAAATAACTAAATCAGTTTCGCAGTTGTCAAGGCTGAACACCATTAAAAAAAAAGAGTGGTGAAGCAGCAGCCTTCAAAGCAAAATGGGAAATTTCATTTTTCTGTACAGCTTATAAAGGGCATGTCAAATTTTTAGTGTGCCACCGAAATTTCATGTGTTTTAAAAAAGCACAATTTGGAACGGCACTACAGTGCCAACCACAGGGATGATTACGGTGATCTGACAGACGCCAGTCGCCAATCGAAGTTGGAAGAATTGAAAGAAAATTTCAAGCAGCACTGTTCTGTAAATATTATTGTTTTAATTTTTAAATGCTTGTTTACAAACGGGAATGAAGAAATGATTGAATTATCTGAAGAACACTAAAGTCGTGACTTGCCGTATTTTTGTCTGACAGATGATTGAGGAGAGCGAGGTTGGTGGACCCATTTTACGAACAAGCTACAAATGTTCGCCGCGAATTGCCAAAGCTGGGAAACCCTTCACGGAAGGGAATGTAACCAAGGAGTGCCTAATGGATGCGGCGGCATGTATTTGTCCGATGGAGCTAGTTGAGAAATTTGATAAAATTTCTCTTTCTCCACAAACTGTGGCTCGCAGAATAGACGACATGGCCGTTGATATGGAACAGCAATTAATGGAGAAGGCAGCAAATTTTGTATCATTTTCCATCGCCCTCGACGAATCAACCGACATTGCGGACAAAGCTCAGCTCGTTATTTTCATTTGAGGGGTGGATGACGATCTTCGGATTACCAAGGGATTTCCTAGACTTAGTAGCTCTCAAAGACACCACTATCGGTTTCGATATTTTCCAAGCAGTGGAGGGTGTTTTTGAGTCAATGGGATTAAAATGGGAGCGGTTGACGAGTGTAACAACGGATGGAGCTCCTGCTTTACGTGGTCTACGCACGGGGTTCCTCAGCTATGTAAAATTAAACATGGCTGAGAGCAGTAGTACCCTAATGGCGGCGATCCAGTGCTTTATACACCAGGAGGCAATCTGTGCAAAAGTCGCCAAACTTAAAGACATAATGGGAACAGTTGTGCGAATGGTAAATTTTCTTCGCTCCCATGAACTCACGTACCGTCAATTCAAAGAGTACTGGGCGAGTTGGCCGTGCGGTTAGGGGCACGCAGCTCTGAGCTCACAATCGCGAGACAATGGGGTTCAAACCCCACTGTCGGCAGTCCTGAAGATGTTTTTTGTGGTTTCCCGTTTTCACACCAGGCAAATGCTGGGGTTGTACCTTAATTAAGGCCACGGCCGCTTCCATCCCATTCCTGGGCCTTTCTTGTCCCATCGTCGCCATAAGACCTATCTGTGTCGGTGCGACGTAAAGCAAGTAACAAAAGAAAAAATCAGAGTTCTTGGGTGACATCGAAGCGGAGTATCCGGATATCCCGTACCATGCAGAAGTAAAATGGCTGAGCCACGCGAAGTGCTTAATCAAGCTTTTTGTTTGCGGAATGCAATAGATAACTTTTATGACATGGGTGGGTGGCGGACTTGGCCCCTTTAAGTGACTTTACTGCCAATCTGAATACTTTGAACACTTCGCTTCAGGGCGACAAGCACATTATCTCCGATTTGGTGGAAAAAATTCAAGCGTTCGAAAGAAAATTGATTTTGTGGGAAAACCAGTTGCGTGCAAGGAACACAGGACATTTTCCATTGCTTGAAACAGTGAAATACGCTGTCGACTTTGATGAGTATTTGCAGGTAATTTGCCAATTACAAAAAGAGTTTGAAAAGAGATTTTCAGAATACAGAACTTCAAGCGGTGTTAGATGTATTTCTTCGACCATTTTCTCATAGTGCAGACAGTGCTCCACAGCTATTTCAATTAGAATTGCTTAAACTGCAGTGCAATGTTCTTAAAGACGGCTTTGTAATGTCACGAAGTTTAAAAGAATTTTGCAGCGGCTTTCCGCAAGAAGAATACCCCCTTTTGTATATTTTTTTCTAGTTGTTTTACGTTGCACCGACACAGATAGGTCTTACGGCGACGATGGGACAGGAAAGGGCTAGGAGTGGGATGGAAGCGGCCGTGGCCTTAATTAAGGTATAGCCCCAGCATTTGCCTGGTGTGAAAATGGGAAACCACGGAAAACCATTTTCAGGGCTGCCGACAGTGGGGTTCGAACCTACTATCTCCCGAATACTGGATACTGGCCGCACTTAAGCGACTGCAGCTATCGAGCTCGGTCCCTTTTGTATAAACATGCATGTAAAGTTCTGTCAATGTTCGGCTCAACGTGCATTTTTGAGTGTTCCTTTCGGTTCTTAAGTTTACCAAAAGTAAACATCGTGCAACGATAAGCGATAGAAACTTGCGCAATTGTTTAAGAATAGCTGTGTCCAGATAATATATTGTAGGCCTACTCAGTTTGGAGATGATTGTTTGCTCCAAAAGTAAAAGCTCGTGAAAACGACTGACCAAAAGTCACTCAATGTCTGTACTATCTGTTCATATTGGTATAACGTTGTTGAATTTTCCTCTCAGATGTGTTCAAATTTCAGTTTTGAATAAATCACATTACTGTATTCTTTACTTAGCACTTGATTTCGTTTCCTGCATATTCCATACGTCGGAGTACCTTTCGATTTGTAGATGCGGTATATTTTTACGGCAAAATAGCACTATCAATATGTCAACAAACCCACAAAAGCCGTCGGACGCAAGACTGTACGTACGTATCTGGTCAGCGCGGTCCGAACATCGTCTGTCTCAGGTCTCCTCGCTGCCACACTGTAGTGGTGGTAGGGGAAGGAGCGCTAGTCTGACTGCCCAGTGCTCCCCGAGCGCGGGCGCGCTCTCGGAGCGCAATGGCTGGATGGCCCTGGCCTAGAGAATACCGTATATCCTCTCCGTGAAGGATTCGCAATCCTTCGCTTCCACTGACTGTTAAGGGGACACTTTAGTGAAATTTCTAACTTCTATATTTTTCAACGAATATTTACCTTTTCTTTCCCGAGGAATACCTCCTCTGATATAGTAATGGTGCCAACTTTCAATACTGTACTCATAAAACTTTTGGAATAGGAGGAGTTTTTTTTTTTACTTTCATTTTATTAGCATTATTGAAAAAGGCCCCTGGCATCACATTTATTCCATTTGACACCAAATTTTGCACAAATTTGTTGGATAGTTGCGCTAACAAATATCAGTGCCAGATTTTGTTGTTTGACAAATATATTGGGATGTAAAATTTTGAAAAATGTAATGTTTAATATTTTAAAAATATATGTATTTCCTAGGTCAAAAATAATTTTGAATCACTTTCCACCGTACATGCAAGCACAGAAATGGTGTCCCGACGTAAACAATCAACACTGCCCCAGTCCAGTACAGAAAAGGAGGGAGGGAGTGAAGGGGATAGTGTCGAAGGCCACTCCAGTACCGAAAAGGTGGGGAGGGAGTGAACGGGTAGTGCTTGAAGGCACAGTGTGTGTATTGCTATACATCCACCACTGTGCCCGTTTCAATCACAGCAGTCTTGTAGCGGGCTGTGTACCTGCAGCAATGCGTTAAGCGTGGAGGTGGGGGTATACCACGCTTTGTTTATACCGGGACACCATTTCTGTGCTCGCGTGTACAATACATGTTATTATCTATGCACCAACTATCTAACTACTACTATGTAAAATTTCTCATACATCACGCAAAAATTGCACGATAAGGAACTCTTTTTTATGAAAGAAAGCATGAAGATCTTGCTAAACCGTAAAATGCAAAATAAATTTTTTGCAACTTCACTCACTTAAGAATAAGTGTGCCTTTCAGACTTCTTTCTTCTCTCCTCCAGCGATATTTTCATCACCTTTTTCCTCAACTCCTTGCTTTCACCTGAGCTCCTTTTCCTGCTTTGTTGGGGCGTGTTCAGTAGAGCATGAGACAATTAAATGCCAGAACATAGCCATTGTATGGAGACCATGTGGACTTTTAAAGCATTTTTTGACAGAGCACACATCACGTTATTTTTTAGTGTTCTAAGTCCAATTTCTATATTTTTCTTGAAATTTCACTAATAATATTAACTTATTTGTCTTTCCGAGTTGAATCATGTTGTCGTTTAAGTGTCCAACCAACATAATATCGAAGTTAGCTGCACATCTTGATTTTAAAAATATTATAAAATTGATCTCATATCGAAAATAATGCATTTTTTTCTTCATTATTCACAGGTCATTTATGTGGCGCGGAATCCTAAAGACGTTGCCGTCTCCTTCTATCATCTTAACCGATTGATACGAACACAGGGTTACCAAGGAGACTTCAAGAAATATTGGAATTACTTTGAGAAAAATCTACGTGAGTATGTTATTTTCTCGTGCAGAGAATTGCAGATATCTTTGAAAGGTCTTATTTTTAAATCCCTATAAATACCTGCAATTAGTGTCATTTATTCTCAAGGTAATTGTCACTAGTGTCTTAGATTTATTGGATCTTGCCTTTGATAAAGCAGAGGGGAGATTTAAGGAAACGGCAGTGAGGAGAATACGAGCTAATATGTATTTATCATTACCTTGTTCACACTCTCCTTTTCCTCAAATCATTTACACCGAGCTCGATAGTTGCAGTCGCTTAAGTGCGGCCAGTATCCAGTATTCGGGAGATAGTAGGTTCGAATCCCACTGTCGGCAGCCCTGAAAATGGTTTTCCGTGGTTTCTCATTTCACACCAGGCAAATGCTGGGGCTGTACCTTAATTAAGGCCACGGCCGCTTTCTTCCCACTCCTAGTCTTTTCCTGTCCCATTGTCGCCATAAGACCTATCTGTGTCGGTGCGACGTAAAGCAACTAGCAAATCACTTAACGAAATATATAACAACAATAACAACAACAACAATTCAATGAACATATAAATAGGATTGCAAATTAAGGCACAGTCCCAGCATTTGCCTTGTGTGGAATTGGGAAACCACGGAAAACCATTTTCAGGGCTACTAACAGTGGGAAACGAACCCACTATCTCCCTGATGCAAGCTCACAGTCGCGTGCCCCTAACCGCACGACCAACTCGCCCGTATACCTTAATTAAGGCCACGGCCGCTTCCTTCCAACTCCTAGCCCTTTCCTTTCCCATCGTCGTCATAAGACCTATCTGTGTCGGTGCGACGTAAAGACACTAGAAGAAAAAGTAGTGCTGTTGGAGACAAAGGGCAGGATGAGGAGACCATATTTTTCAATAATTAGGTGACTTCATCTAGCCCTTCTTTTTAAGCAATTTCAGTCTGTAATTGTAGCCACTTCTGCCCATGTTTCTAATACAGTTTAGCTATTGTTTGTGTGTTCGTGAGTTGGCAACGCTGCGTCGCACCGATACAGACAGGTCAACAAAGGGATAGGAAAGGGCTAAGAGTGAGAAGGAAGCGACCGTGGCCTTGGTTAAGGTACAGCCCCAGCATTTGCCTGGTGTGAAAATGGTATACCATGGACAAACACCTTTAGGGCCACCGACAGAGGGGTTAGAACCCATTATCTCCTGGATGCAAACTCACAGCTGCGCGCCCCTAACCGCAGTGCCAACTCGCCCGGTCAGAATATTTCTCTCCAACCTTAGTGGTGCGGCCGGTTTTCATTCTGTTCTCAAAATAGCGGGTTCGATCCCTGCCGAGAGCGGTACATTTGAAGGTACTTAAATGTGCTTACTCCTTGTACGTTGACTTTCGACACGTTAAAGGACTTCTACGAGATAAAATGCCGATATACCGACGTATCTTAAAATCTATAGCAATTGAAGGAACGTTAAATAAACATTATTATTATTATTATTATTATTATTATTATTATTATTATTATTATTATTATTATTATTGCCCGGCTCCATGGCTAAAGGGTTAACGTGCTGGCCTTTGGTCCAGAGGGTCCCGGGTTCGATTCCCGGCCGGATCGGAGATTTTGACCTTAATTGGTTAATTCCAATGGCTCGGGGACTGTGTGTGTGCGGCGTATTCAGCATTAGACATCATCCTAGGTAGGGCCCTCATCTTCACAGACACGCAGGTCGCCTAAGAGGCCGTCTACGAGAAAAAGACCCGCACCAGGCCTCTCCGGAGGCTATACTCCATTATTATTATTATTATTATTATTATTATTATTATTATTATTATTATTATTAAGCATGACTTTTAATCTATTACATAGTTATAGTTAAACTTAACCTTCTACCGTATATAGGTATAATGTACCCACATTTTATATTAAGATTAGATAGAGGATGTGATATATGTACCGTAATTTATGGTTACAGATCCATGGACTCCATACTGGACTCATGTAATAGAGGGATGGGAAAGAAGATCACATCCAAACTTGCTATTTCTATTTTATGAAGATATGAACAAGGTACGTAATGATAGCTGATATAATGAATGAACCTCCTTTTACAGGAATGCTTTGTGACTCTGTCGCACGCTGTTAGAACGGTTAACTTCTAATATTGAGTGCTTGGTGGTTTTTACTATTGTGGTTAGTAGGTAGCAGAAATGTCAAACGAACAAATTGAAATGCATAATTTTTTTTTTTTTTTTGCTAGTTGCTTTTACGTCGCAGATAGGTCTTATGGCGACGATGGGATGGGAAAGGCCTAGGAGTTGGAAGGAGGCGGCCGTGGCCTTAATTAAGGTACAGCCCCAGCATTTGCCTGGTATGAAAATGGGAAACCACAGAATACCATCTTCAGGGTTGCCGACAGTGGGGCTCGAACCCAAGATCGCGCGGATGCAAGCTCACAGCCGCGCGCCTCTACGCGCACGGCCAACTCGCCCGGTGCAAAATTTCTAGAAATTCCCCTACAATGCCTGAAATGAAGAAATGAATGTTCCGACATACAATGAGGAAAAGGAATTCCGATCCTTTATTAAAAGGTATTAAACTAACTTCCAAGTCGTATTTTGACTTCATAAGAGCATGTAACGTAGACACTGAGCAAATAATAGACTTCGAAGTGTGGTGTGTTCTAAATAAACACACGTTTATTAATACGAACACAAAACTCTTAGTTCGCGAGCTAAAGGAATTAAACCACACTCATGCTCATATTTTTTTTTTTTTTAGTTGCTTTACGTCGCACCGACTCAGATAGGTCTTATGGCGACAATGGGATGGGAAAGGCCTAGGAGTTGGAAGGAAGCGGCCGTGGCCTTAATTAAGGTACAGCCCCAGCATTTGCCTGGTGTGAAAATAGGAAACCACGGAAAACCACCTTCAGGGCTGCCGACCGTGGGGCTCGAACCCACGATCTCCCGGATGCAAGCTCACAGCCGCGCGCCTCTACGCGCACAGCCAACTCGCCCGGTGCTCATAAATTAAGGATAATTGCATATTGTGGTGCCACCCAACGTGGCACTACACAAAACTGGCGCTAATAGCATAGGCACATAGTGAACACAGACGAAACATATCTGTAAGTCCACGGTATTGGTGATAAGTTGAGAAAACCGTCGCAAAACACATGTGCTACAAAACGCCACTGTTTCCTGCTCATGTACCCCGACATCAATATGGGATATGATCACCATGCACACGTACACAGGCCGCACAACGGGTTGGCAAACTCTGGATCAGGTGGTCGAGCAGCTGCTGGGGTATAGCCTCCCATTCTTGCACCAGTGCCTGGCGGAGTTCCTGAAGTGTCCTAAGGGTTTGAAGACGTGCAGCGATACGTCGACCGAGAGCATCCCAGACGTGCTCGATGGGGTTTACGTCTGGAGAACAGACAGACCACTCCATTCGCCGGATATCTTCTGTTTCACGGTACTCCTCCAAGATGGCAGCTCGGTGGGGCCGCGCGTTATCATTCATCAGGAGGAAGGTGGGACCCACTGCACCCCTGAAAAGGCGGACATACTGGTGCAAAATGACGTCCCGATACACCTGACCTGTTACAGTTCCTCTGTCAAAGACATGCAGGGGTGTACGTGCACCAATCATAATCCCACCCCACACCATCAAACCACTACCTTCATACAGGTCCCTTAAAAGGACATTACGGGGTTGGTATCTGGTTCTTGGTTCACGCCAGATGAGAACCCGGCGAGAATCACTGTTCAGACTATACCTGGACTCGTCCGTGAACATAAACTGGGGCCACTGTTCCAATGACCATGTTCTGTGTTCTTGACACCAGACTTTACGGGCTCTCCTGTGAACAGGGGTCAGTGGAATGCACATTGCAGGTCTCCGGGCGAATAAACGATGTCTGTTCAGTCGTCTGTAGACTGCGTGTCTGGAGACAAGTGTTCCAGAGGCTGTGGCAAGGTCCCAAACAAGGCTACCTGCAGTACTCCGTGGCCGTCTGCGGGCACTGATGGTGAGATATCGGTTTTCTTGTGGTGTTGTACACTGCGGATGTCCCGTACTGTAGCGCCTGGACACGTTTCCTGTCTGCTGGAATCGTTGCCATAATCTTGAGATCACACTTTGTGGAACACGGAGGGCTCGTGCTACGACCTGCCGTGTTTGACCAGCCTCCAGTCGCCCTATTATTCTACCCCTCATAACGTCATCAATATGTGTTCGTTGAGCCATTTTCACCACACAGTCACCATTAGCACGTCTGAAGACATCTGCACACTTACTCGCTGCACCGTACTCTGACATGCACCAACACACCTCTTCGTAGACTATTTGGACTGCTGCCAGCGCCACCGTGCGACGACCGCAGGTCAAATGCACCACATGGTCATACCCCGAGGTGATTTAAAACCGCAAACCGCCCACCGTAGCGTTGTTTCGCCATGTATCAGCATTATCCTTAATTTCTAACCATGAGTGTATATGCAGTTAAAATTTCAGGCTTTGCAGGGTTCAAAGCCGACCCCTCCTTAACCGAGGGCTAGTCTGCTGTACAGATATCCGAATTACTGCTCAACGTTATTTTAACAAAAAGGGAGAAATGCTTCAAGAGCAACATGCCAAGACTGCATTGGCGGCGAAAAAGGCCCCGCAGACACCGCACGGAAGGGGAGGGGGGAGGGGATGGTTTGCGGGGGTGACCATGACTGTTTCTTACTTCAGAAGCTAAAGAGTGATTTTACATATTGATAAAGCTACAGCACACAACACAGTATTATTTATATTGAAAATGAAAATCCACGGCCTGTTCCCAGTCATTCGACCGGGTCAGGAATGGAATCAATGAAGCCCCCATCTAGCGGCGATGATGGGAATTGTGCCGGCTGCCGAAGCCTGTCGCACTCCTCTGGGCAATGATTAATGAATGACAGATGAAATGAAATGATATTGGAGAGTGTTGCTGGAACGAAATATGACAGGCAAAACCGGAGTGCCCGGGGAAAAACCTGTCCCGCTTCCGCTTTGTCCAGCACAAATCTCACGTGGATTGGCAGGGATTTGAACCACGGAATATAGCGGTGAGAGACCGGTGCGCTGCTGCCTGAGCAACGGAGGCTCTACAGTATTATTTATATTACAAAGGGTTATTCCAAACTTAGGCCGTCATAGTGCAGAGCTTCTTTCATCAATAGGACTACGGTAGTTATTTGTGAAGGAATGTGAGTTTCCCAACGTGTTCCAATAATAACCACCTCTTGCTGCCACTCACAACAATCAACAAGGCTTTTGAAGTAATTAGTCAGTTCTGAGAACCCAGTAGTCAGCGAAGATGCGATAACAAAGCCATCCTCCTAATCTAAACCCTAAATACTGAAGTTTCGAGCCTGTTTATAACTCTTGGCAGCCAGTGTAGCTCAGTAAGCTTACGATGGACGGTTGAGTTGTAAATTATTTGGTCATAGGCACGAGATTATTTCTTAATATTGTGACGGTCAACGTATTTTGGTTACCATAATTGGAATATGCATTTATTGTGTGTGTGTTCGTACCAAATACGTTTATTATTTTAATTCCTTCGGATCTGAAAACTAAATTATGTTGTTGTTATTATTATTATCGTTGCGTCGTTGTTGTTAATTGTAATAATTAGGGCAAGACATTTAATGACCAAAAAAAGCAAGAAAATGCAAAATATAAAATGCATTTATGACCTAAAATGGTCAAAAAATGACACAAAATTTGAAAAAAATGACCAATAAATTAATCGTAAGTCACTTATTTATTCATCCTTTAAGAAACAATTAGCTGATTTGAGAGAGAATTTTAATGGATGACAATGCATTAAGTTTAAATTAGTTTTGTTACTAACAAGGTAAATACCACTTTGTACCCCTGGTGAAAAGAATGAAATATTTTAGAACTGGCATATTCTTCAAATACTCTCCTAGCAAATAGGTGTCATTTAATTAACAAAGAATATTTAAGAAAACAAACTTCAGTGGCTGTTTACAATAAATTCGAATTGTAATGCACAATAAAAACTTTGCGTAGGTTCTCAAATGAAAACGATTGCCTATTGTCTGCAAGTAACGATTTGTACATGGAAAAGCTTCTCTCTACCTCAACTGAAACAATTGGTGCATACTGAAAACAAGCAATCCCGGATTCAATTCACAGTCGGTAAGAGAAAAATTTTCACCCGACAATGCTTTGCCAATAGAACACAAAGTTTTCTACCCACTGTTCTTTTGCAACACCTTATTCAGTTTCATGGATACAACTTCACCCACTTTACCACACACACGATTCAGATCATTCACAACTTTATACACAATTTGCAGCTGCTCCACTAGTGGCACTTGGGATTTTTCTAGAGCACTTATTGCATTAGGAAGGGATCCGAAATTTGTTTT